>NC_047019.1:19253807-19482971 GCF_902652985.1 Pecten maximus | reverse complement strand
CGGGGGTTTCCTGTTGATCACATCCCACTGGAGGTGCCCAAAAAGATCCGAAGCTCCTAGCAGCTCTAGAAATGACGTCAGAACTGCACGTTGAGCGTCACCATATTCCGTAGTATTGTAACCACGCGTCCGCGGTAGCGCGGTTAATTGTTCACCGATGGAAGTTTTGCCGAAATCATAACGTTTTCCTGTTGATCACATCCCACTGGAGGTGCCCAAAAAGATCCGAAGCTCCTAGCAGCTCTAGAAATGACGTCAGAACTGCACGTTGAGCGTCACCATATTCCGTAGTATTGTAACCACGCGTCCGCGGTAGCGCGGTTAATTGTTCACCGATGGAAGTTTTGCCGAAATCATACGTTTTCCTGTTGATCACATCCCACTGGAGGTGCCCAAAAAGATCCGAAGCTCCTAGCAGCTCTAGAAATGACGTCAGAACTGCACGTTGAGCGTCACCATATTCCGTAGTATTGTAACCACGCGTCCGCGGTAGCGCGGTTAATTGTTCACCGATGGAAGTTTTGCCGAAATCATAACGTTTTCCTGTTGATCACATCCCACTGGAGGTGCCCAAAAAGATCCGAAGCTCCTAGCAGCTCTAGAAATGACGTCAGAACTGCACGTTGAGCGTCACCATATTCCGTAGTATTGTAACCACGCGTCCGCGGTAGCGCGGTTAATTGTTCACCGATGGAAGTTTTGCCGAAATCATAACGTTTTCCTGTTGATCACATCCCACTGGAGGTGCCCAAAAAGATCCGAAGCTCCTAGCAGCTCTAGAAATGACGTCAGAACTGCACGTTGAGCGTCACCATATTCCGTAGTATTGTAACCACGCGTCCGCGGTAGCGCGGTTAATTGTTCACCGATGGAAGTTTTGCCGAAATCATTACGTTTTCCTGTTGATCACATCCCACTGGAGGTGCCCAAAAAGATCCGAAGCTCCTAGCAGCTCTAGAAATGACGTCAGAACTGCACGTTGAGCGTCACCATATTCCGTAGTATTGTAACCACGCGTCCGCGGTAGCGCGGTTAATTGTTCACCGATGGAAGTTTTGCCGAAATCATAAGGTTTTCCTGTTGATCACATCCCACTGGAGGTGCCCAAAAAGGATCCGAACCTTCCTAGCAGCTCTAGAAATGACGTCAGAACTGCACGGTGAGCGTCACCATATTCCGTAGTATTGTAACCAAGCTACGGCGGACGCGCGGTTAATTGTTCACCGATGGAAGTTTTGCCGGAATGAGCAGGTTTTCCTTTTGATCACATCCCACTGGATATGCCCAAAAAGATCCGAACCTTCTAGCAGCTGTAGAAATGACGTCAGAACTTCACGGTGAGCGTCATCATATTCGTGGTATTGTAACCACTCTACCGCAGACGCGCTGTTTATTGTTCACCGATGGAAGTTTTGCCGAAGTGAGCAGGTTTTCCTGTTAATCACATCCAACTGGATGTGCCCAAAAAGATCCGAACCTCCTAGCAGATCTACAAATGACGTCAGAACTGCACGGTGAGCGTCACCATATTCGTAGTATTGTAGCCACGCTACCGCGGACGCGTGGTTAATTGTTCACCGATGGAAGTTTTGCCGAAATCATAACGTTTTCCTGTTGATCACATCCCACTGGAGGTGCCCAAAAAGATCCGAAGCTCCTAGCAGCTCTAGAAATGACGTCAGAACTGCACGTTGAGCGTCACCATATTCCGTAGTATTGTAACCACGCGTCCGCGGTAGCGCGGTTAATTGTTCACCGATGGAAGTTTTGCCGAAATCATAACGTTTTCCTGTTGATCACATCCCACTGGAGGTGCCCAAAAAGATCCGAAGCTCCTAGCAGCTCTAGAAATGACGTCAGAACTGCACGTTGAGCGTCACCATATTCCGTAGTATTGTAACCACGCGTCCGCGGTAGCGCGGTTAATTGTTCACCGATGGAAGTTTTGCCGAAATCATAACGTTTTCCTGTTGATCACATCCCACTGGAGGTGCCCAAAAAGATCCGAAGCTCCTAGCAGCTCTAGAAATGACGTCAGAACTGCACGTTGAGCGTCACCATATTCCGTAGTATTGTAACCACGCGTCCGCGGTAGCGCGGTTAATTGTTCACCGATGGAAGTTTTGCCGAAATCATAACGTTTTCCTGTTGATCACATCCCACTGGAGGTGCCCAAAAAGATCCGAAGCTCCTAGCAGCTCTAGAAATGACGTCAGAACTGCACGTTGAGCGTCACCATATTCCGTAGTATTGTAACCACGCGTCCGCGGTAGCGCGGTTAATTGTTCACCGATGGAAGTTTTGCCGAAATCATTACGTTTTCCTGTTGATCACATCCCACTGGAGGTGCCCAAAAAGATCCGAAGCTCCTAGCAGCTCTAGAAATGACGTCAGAACTGCACGTTGAGCGTCACCATATTCCGTAGTATTGTAACCACGCGTCCGCGGTAGCGCGGTTAATTGTTCACCGATGGAAGTTTTGCCGAAATCATAACGTTTTCCTGTTGATCACATCCCACTGGAGGTGCCCAAAAAGATCCGAAGCTCCTAGCAGCTCTAGAAATGACGTCAGAACTGCACGTTGAGCGTCACCATATTCCGTAGTATTGTAACCACGCGTCCGCGGTAGCGCGGTTAATTGTTCACCGATGGAAGTTTTGCCGAAATCATAACGTTTTCCTGTTGATCACATCCCACTGGAGGTGCCCAAAAAGATCCGAAGCTCCTAGCAGCTCTAGAAATGACGTCAGAACTGCACGTTGAGCGTCACCATATTCCGTAGTATTGTAACCACGCGTCCGCGGTAGCGCGGTTAATTGTTCACCGATGGAAGTTTTGCCGAAATCATTAACGTTTTCCTGTTGATCACATCCCACTGGAGGTGCCCAAAAAGATCCGAAGCTCCTAGCAGCTCTAGAAATGACGTCAGAACTGCACGTTGAGCGTCACCATATTCCGTAGTATTGTAACCACGCGTCCGCGGTAGCGCGGTTAATTGTTCACCGATGGAAGTTTTGCCGAAATCATAACGTTTTCCTGTTGATCACATCCCACTGGAGGTGCCCAAAAAGATCCGAACCTTCTAGCAGCTGTAGAAATGACGTCAGAACTTCACGGTGAGCGTCACCATATTCGTGGTATTGTAACCGCGCTACCGCAGACGCGCTGTTTATTGTTTTCACCGATGGAAGTTTTGCCGGAGTGAGCAGGTTTTCCTGTTAATCACATCCCACTGGATGTGCCCAAAAAGATCCGAACCTCCTAGCAGCTCTAGAAATGACGTCAGAACTGCACGGTGAGCGTCACCATATTCGTAGTACTGTAACCACGCTACCGCGGACGCGCGGTTAATTGTTCACCGATGGAAGTTTCGCCGGAATGAGCAGGTTTTCTTGTCGATCACAGCCCACTAGAGGTGCCCAAACAGATCCGAACCTTCTAGCAGCTGTAGGAATGACGTTAGAACTGCATGATTAGCGTCACCATATTCCGAAGTATTGTAACCACGCTACCGCGGACGCGCGGTTAATTGTTCACGGATGGAAATTTTGCCGGAATGAGCAGGTTTTTCCTGTTGATCACATCCCACTGGAGGTGCCCAAAAAGATCCGAAGCTCCTAGCAGCTCTAGAAATGACGTCAGAACTGCACGTTGAGCGTCACCATATTCCGTAGTATTGTAACCACGCGTCCGCGGTAGCGCGGTTAATTGTTCACCGATGGAAGTTTTGCCGAAATCATAACGTTTTCCTGTTGATCACATCCCACTGGAGGTGCCCAAAAAGATCCGAAGCTCCTAGCAGCTCTAGAAATGACGTCAGAACTGCACGTTGAGCGTCACCATATTCCGTAGTATTGTAACCACGCGTCCGCGGTAGCGCGGTTAATTGTTCACCGATGGAAGTTTTGCCGAAATCATAACGTTTTCCTGTTGATCACATCCCACTGGAGGTGCCCAAAAAGATCCGAAGCTCCTAGCAGCTCTAGAAATGACGTCAGAACTGCACTGTTGAGCGTCACCATATTCCGTAGTATTGTAACCACGCGTCCGCGGTAGCGCTGGTTATTGTTCACCGATGGAAGTTTTGCCGAAATCATAACGTTTTCCTGTTGATCACATCCCACTGGAGGTGCCCAAAAAGATCCGAAGCTCCTAGCAGCTCTAGAAATGACGTCAGAACTGCACGTTGAGCGTCACCATATTCCGTAGTATTGTAACCACGCGTCCGCGGTAGCGCGGTTAATTGTTCACCGATGGAAGTTTTGCCGAAATCATAACGTTTTCCTGTTGATCACATCCCACTGGAGGTGCCCAAAAAGATCCGAAGCTCCTAGCAGCTCTAGAAATGACGTCAGAACTGCACGTTGAGCGTCACCATATTCCGTAGTATTGTAACCACGCGTCCGCGGTAGCGCGGTTAATTGTTCACCGATGGAAGTTTTGCCGAAATCATAACGTTTTCCTGTTGATCACATCCCACTGGAGGTGCCCAAAAAGATCCGAAGCTCCTAGCAGCTCTAGAAATGACGTCAGAACTGCACGTTGAGCGTCACCATATTCCGTAGTATTGTAACCACGCTACCGCGGACCGCGGTTAATTGTTCACCGATGGAAGTTTTGCCAGAATGAGCAGGTTTTTCTGTTAATCGAATCCCACTGGAGGTGCCCAAAAAGATCCGAACCTCCTAGCACCTCTAGAAATGACGTCAGAACTGCATGGTGAGCGTCACCATATTCCGTAGTATTGTAACCACGCTACCGCGGACGCGCTGTTATTGTTCACCGATGGAAGTTTTGCCGGAATGAGCAGGTTTTCTTGTTGATCACATCCCCCTTAGAGGTGCCCAAAAGATCCGAACCTTCTAGCAGCTCTAGAAATGACGTCAGAACTGCACGGTGAGCGTCACCATATTCCGTAGTATTGTAACCACGCTACCGCGGACGCGCGGTTAATTGTTCACCGATGGAAGTTTTGCCGGAATGAGCAGGTTTTCCTTTTGATCACATCCCACTGGAGGTGCCCAAAAAGATCCGAACCTTCTAGCAGCTCTAGAAATGACGTCAGAACTGCACGGTGAGCGTCACCATATTCGTAGTATTGTAACCACGCTACCGCGGACGCGCTGTTTATTGTTCACCGATTTAAGTTTTGCCGGAATGAGCAGGTTTTCCTGTTGATCACATCCCACTGGATGTGCCCCAAAAGATCCGAACCCTCTTTACACCTCTAGAAATGACGTCAGAACTGCACGGTGAGCGTCATCATATTCCGTAGTACTGTAACCACGCTACCGCGGACGCGCTGTTAATTGTTCACCGATGGAAGTTTTGCCGGAATGAGCAGGTTTTCTTGTTGATCACATCCCCCTAGAGGTGCCCAAAAAGATCCGAACCTTCTAGCAGCTCTAGAAATGACGTCAGAACTGCACGGTGAGCGTCACCATATTCCGTAGTATTGTAACCACGCTACCGCGGACGCGCGGTTAATTGTTCACCGATGGAAAGTTTTGCCGGAATGAGCAGGTTTTCCTGTTGATCACATCCCACTGGAGGTGCCCAAAAGATCCGAACCTCCTAGCAGCTCTAGAAATGACGTCAGAACTGCACGTTGAGCGTCACCATATTCCGTAGTATTGTAACCACGCGTCCGCGGTAGCGCGGTTAATTGTTCACCGATGGAAGTTTTGCCGAAATCATAACGTTTTCCTGTTGATCACATCCCACTGGAGGTGCCCAAAAAGATCCGAAGCTCCTAGCAGCTCTAGAAATGACGTCAGAACTGCACGTTGAGCGTCACCATATTCCGTAGTATTGTAACCACGCGTCCGCGGTAGCGCGGTTAATTGTTCACCGATGGAAGTTTTGCCGAAATCATAACGTTTTCCTGTTGATCACATCCCACTGGAGGTGCCCAAAAAGATCCGAAGCTCCTAGCAGCTCTAGAAATGACGTCAGAACTGCACGTTGAGCGTCACCATATTCCGTAGTATTGTAACCACGCGTCCGCGGTAGCGCGGTTAATTGTTCACCGATGGAAGTTTTGCCGAAATCATAACGTTTTCCTGTTGATCACATCCCACTGGAGGTGCCCAAAAGATCCGAACCTCATAGCAGCTCTAGAAATGACGTCAAAACTGCACGGTGAGCGTCACCATATTCGTAGTATTGTAACCACGCTACTGCGGACACGCGGTTAATTGTTCACCGATGGAAGTTTTGCCGGAATGAGCAGGTTTTCTGTTGATCACATCCCACTGGAGGTGCCCAAAAAGATCCGAACCTCCTAGCACCTCTAGAAATGACGTCAGAACTGCACTGGTGAGCGTCACCATATTCCGTAGTATTGTAACCACGCTACCGCGGACGCGCTGTTTATTGTTCACTGATGGAAGTTTTGCCGGAATGAGCAGGTTTTCTGTTGATCACATCCCACTGGAGGTGCCCAAAAAGATCCGAACCTCCTAGCAGCTCTAGAAATGACGTCAGAACTGCACGGTGAGCGTCACCATATTCGTAGTATTGTAACCACGCTACCGCGGACGCGCGGTTAATTGTTCACCGATGGAAGTTTTGCCGGAATGAGCAGGTTTTCCTGTTAATCACATCCCACTGGATGTGCTCAAAAGATCCGAACCTTCTAGCAGCTCTAGAAATGACGTCAGAACTGCATGGTGAGCGTCACCATATTCCGTAGTATTGTAACCACGCTACCGCGGACGCGCGGTTAATTGTTCACCGATGGAAGTTTTGCCGGAATGAGCAGGTTTTCCTTACTATCACATCCCACTGGAGGTGCCCAAAAAGATCCGAACCTTCTAGCAGCTCTAGAAATGACGTCAGAACTGCACGGTGAGCGTCACCATATTCCGTAGTATTGTAACCACGCTACCGCGGACGCGCGGTTAATTGTTCACCGATGGAAATTTTGCCGGAATGAGCAGGTTTTCTGTTGATCACATCCCACTGGAGGTGCCCAAAAGATCCGAACCTTCTAGCAGCTCTAGAAATGACGTCAGAACTGCACGGTGAGCGTCACCATATTCCGTAGTATTGTAACCACGCTACCGCGGACGCGCGGTTAATTGTTCACCGATGGAAATTTTGCCGGAATGAGCAGGTTTTCTGTTGATCACATCCCACTGGAGGTGCCCAAAAAGATCCGAACCTCCTAGCAGCTCTAGAAATGACGTCAGAACTGCACGGTGAGCGTCACCATATTCGTAGTATTGTAACCACGCTACCGCGGACGCGCGGTTAATTGTTCACCGATGGAAGTTTTGCCGGAATGAGCAGGTTTTCTGTTGATCACATCCCACTGGAGGTGCCCAAAAAGATCCGAACCTTCTAGCAGCTCTAGAAATGACGTCAAAACTGCACGGTGAGCGTCACCATATTCCGTAGTATTGTAACCACGCTACCGCGGACGCGCGGTTAATTGTTCACCGATGGAAGTTTTGCCGGAATGAGCAGGTTTTCCTGTTGATCACATCCCACTGGAGGTGCCCAAAAGATCCGAACCTCCTAGCAGCTCTAGAAATGACGTCAGAACTGCACGGTGAGCGTCACCATATTCCGTAGTATTGTAACCACGCTACCGCGGACGCGCGGTTAATTGTTCACCGATGGAAAGTTTTGCCGGAATGAGCAGGTTTTCTGTTGATCACATCCCACTGGAGGTGCCCAAAAGGATCCGAACCTTCTAGCAGCTCTAGAAATGACGTCAGAACTGCACGGTGAGCGTCACCATATTCCGTAGTATTGTAACCACGCTACCGCGGACGCGCGGTTAATTGTTCACCGATGGAAGTTTTGCCGGAATGAGCAGGTTTTCTGTTGATCACATCCCACTGGAGGTGCCCAAAAAGATCCGAACCTTCCTAGCAGCTCTAGAAATGACGTCAGAACTGCACGGTGAGCGTCACCATATTCCGTAGTATTGTAACCACGCTACCGCGGACGCGTGGTTAATTGTTCACCGATGGAAGTTTTGCCGGAATGAGCAGGTTTTCCTGTTGATCACATCCCACTGGAGGTGCCCAAAAGATCCGAACCTTCTAGCAGCTCTAGAAATGACGTCAGAACTGCACGGTGAGCGTCACCATATTCCGTAGTATTGTAACCACGCTACCGCGGACGCGCGGTTAATTGTTCACCGATGGAAGTTTTGCCGGAATGAGCAGGTTTTCCTGTTGATCACATCCCACTGGAGGTGCCCAAAAAGATCCGAACCTTCTAGCACCTCTAGAAATGACGTCAGAACTGCACGGTGAGCGTCACCATATTCCGTAGTATTGTAACCACGCTACCGCGGACGCGCGGTTAATTGTTCACCGATGGAAGTTTTGCCGGAATGAGCAGGTTTTCCTGTTGATCACATCCCACTAGAGGTGCCCAAAAAGATCCGAACCTTCTAGCAGCTCTAGAAATGACGTCAGAACTGCACTGGTGAGCGTCACCATATTCCGTAGTATTGTAACCACGCTACCGCGGACGCGCGGTTAATTGTTCACCGATGGAAGTTTTGCCGGAATGAGCAGGTTTTCTGTTGATCACATCCCACTGGAGGTGCCCAAAAAGATCCGAACCTTCTAGCAGCTGTAGAAATGACGTCAGAACTGCATGGTGAGCGTCACCATATTCCGTAGTATTGTAACCACGCTACCGCGGACGCGCGGTTAATTGTTCACCGATGGAAGTTTTGCCGGAATGAGCAGGTTTTCTGTTGATCACATCCCACTGGAGGTGCCCAAAAGATCCGAACCTCATAGCAGCTCTAGAAATGACGTCAGAACTGCACGGTGAGCGTCACCATATTCGTAGTATTGTAACCACGCTACCGCGGACGCGCGGTTAATTGTTCACCGATGGAAGTTTTGCCGAATGAGCAGGTTTTCTGTTGATCACATCCCACTGGAGGTGCCCAAAAAGATCCGAACCTCCTAGCAGCTCTAGAAATGACGTCAGAACTGCATGGTGAGCGTCACCATATTCGTAGTATTGTAACCACGCTACCGCGGACGCGCGGTTAATTGTTTCACCGATGGAAGTTTTGCCGGAATGAGCAGGTTTTCCTGTTGATCACATCCCACTGGAGGTGCCCAAAAAGATCCGAAGCTCCTAGCAGCTCTAGAAATGACGTCAGAACTGCACGTTGAGCGTCACCATATTCCGTAGTATTGTAACCACGCGTCCGCGGTAGCGCGGTTAATTGTTCACCGATGGAAGTTTTGCCGAAATCATAACGTTTTCCTGTTGATCACATCCCACTGGAGGTGCCCAAAAAGATCCGAAGCTCCTAGCAGCTCTAGAAATGACGTCAGAACTGCACGTTGAGCGTCACCATATTCCGTAGTATTGTAACCACGCGTCCGCGGTAGCGCGGTTAATTGTTCACCGATGGAAGTTTTGCCGAAATCATAACGTTTTCCTGTTGATCACATCCCACTGGAGGTGCCCAAAAAGATCCGAAGCTCCTAGCAGCTCTAGAAATGACGTCAGAACTGCACGTTGAGCGTCACCATATTCCGTAGTATTGTAACCACGCGTCCGCGGTAGCGCGGTTAATTGTTCACCGATGGAAGTTTTGCCGGAATGAGCAGGTTTTTCCTGTTGATCACATCCCACTGGAGGTGCCCAAAAGATCCGAACCTCCTAGCAGCTCTAGAAATGACGTCAGAACTGCACGGTGAGCGTCACCATATTCGTAGTATTGTAACCACGCTACCGCGGACGCGCGGTTAATTGTTCACCGATGGAAGTTTTGCCGGAATGAGCAGGTTTTCCTGTTGATCACATCCCACTGGATGTGCCCAAAAAGATCCGAACCTTCTAGCAGCTCTAGAAATGACGTCAGAACTGCACGGTGAGCGTCACCATATTCCGTAGTATTGTAACCACGCTACCGCGGACGCGCGGTTAATTGTTCACCGATGGAAGTTTTGCCGGAATGAGCAGGTTTTCCTGTTGATCACATACCACTAGGAGGTGCCCAAAAAGATCCGAACCTTCTAGCAGCTCTAGAAATGACGTCAGAACTGCACGGTGAGCGTCACCATATTCCGTAGTATTGTAACCACGCGTCCGCGGTAGCGCGGTTAATTGTTCACCGATGGAAGTTTTGCCGAAATCATTACGTTTTCCTGTTGATCACATCCCACTGGAGGTGCCCAAAAAGATCCGAAGCTCCTAGCAGCTCTAGAAATGACGTCAGAACTGCACGTTGAGCGTCACCATATTCCGTAGTATTGTAACCACGCGTCCGCGGTAGCGCGGTTAATTGTTCACCGATGGAAGTTTTGCCGAAATCATAACGTTTTCCTGTTGATCACATCCCACTGGAGGTGCCCAAAAAGATCCGAAGCTCCTAGCAGCTCTAGAAATGACGTCAGAACTGCACGTTGAGCGTCACCATATTCCGTAGTATTGTAACCACGCGTCCGCGGTAGCGCGGTTAATTGTTCACCGATGGAAGTTTTGCCGAAATCATAACGTTTTCCTGTTGATCACATCCCACTGGAGGTGCCCAAAAAGATCCGAAGCTCCTAGCAGCTCTAGAAATGACGTCAGAACTGCACGTTGAGCGTCACCATATTCCGTAGTATTGTAACCACGCGTCCGCGGTAGCGCGGTTAATTGTTCATCGATGGAAGTTTTGCCGAAATCATAACGTTTTCCTGTTGATCACATCCCACTGGAGGTGCCCAAAAAGATCCGAAGCTCCTAGCAGCTCTAGAAATGACGTCAGAACTGCACGTTGAGCGTCACCATATTCCGTAGTATTGTAACCACGCGTCCGCGGTAGCGCGGTTAATTGTTCACCGATGGAAGTTTTGCCGAAATCATTAACGTTTTCCTGTTGATCACATCCCACTGGAGGTGCCCAAAAAGATCCGAAGCTCCTAGCAGCTCTAGAAATGACGTCAGAACTGCACGTTGAGCGTCACCATATTCCGTAGTATTGTAACCACGCGTCCGCGGTAGCGCGGTTAATTGTTCACCGATGGAAGTTTTGCCGAAATCATACGTTTTCCTGTTGATCACATCCCACTGGAGGTGCCCAAAAAGATCCGAAGCTCCTAGCAGCTCTAGAAATGACGTCAGAACTGCACGTTGAGCGTCACCATATTCCGTAGTATTGTAACCACGCGTCCGCGGTAGCGCGGTTAATTGTTCACCGATGGAAGTTTTGCCGAAATCATAACGTTTTCCTGTTGATCACATCCCACTGGAGGTGCCCAAAAAGATCCGAAGCTCCTAGCAGCTCTAGAAATGACGTCAGAACTGCACGTTGAGCGTCACCATATTCCGTAGTATTGTAACCACGCGTCCGCGGTAGCGCGGTTAATTGTTCACCGATGGAAGTTTTGCCGAAATCATAACGTTTTCCTGTTGATCACATCCCACTGGAGGTGCCCAAAAAGATCCGAAGCTCCTAGCAGCTCTAGAAATGACGTCAGAACTGCACGTTGAGCGTCACCATATTCCGTAGTATTGTAACCACGCGTCCGCGGTAGCGCGGTTAATTGTTCACCGATGGAAGTTTTGCCGAAATCATAACGTTTTCCTGTTGATCACATCCCACTGGAGGTGCCCAAAAAGATCCGAAGCTCCTAGCAGCTCTATAAATGACGTCAGAACTGCATGGTGAGCGGCATCATATTCCGTTGTACTGTAACCACGCTACCGCGGACGCGCGGTTAATTGTTCACCGATGGAAGTTTCGCCGGAATGAGCAGGTTTTCTTGTTTATCACAGACCACTAGAGGTGCCCAAAAAGATCCGAACCTTCTAGCAGCTGTAGAAATGACGTCAGAACTGCATGGTGAGCGTCACCATATTCCGTAGTATTGTAACCACGCTACCGCGGACGCGCGGTTAATTGTTCACCGATGGAAATTTTGCCGGAATGAGCAGGTTTTTCTGTTGATCACATCCCACTGGAGGTTCCCAAAAGGATCCGAACCTCATAGCAGCTCTAGGAATGACGTCAAAACTGCACGGTGAGCGTCACCATATTCGTAGTATTGTAACCACGCTACTGCGGACACGCGGTTAATTGTTCACCGATTGAAGTTTTGCCGGAATGAGCAGGTTTTCTGTTGATCACATCCCACTGGAGGTGCCCAAAAAGATCCGAAGCTCCTAGCAGCTCTAGAAATGACGTCAGAACTGCACGTTGAGCGTCACCATATTCCGTAGTATTGTAACCACGCGTCCGCGGTAGCGCGGTTAATTGTTCACCGATGGAAGTTTTGCCGAAATCATAACGTTTTCCTGTTGATCACATCCCACTGGAGGTGCCCAAAAAGATCCGAAGCTCCTAGCAGCTCTAGAAATGACGTCAGAACTGCACGTTGAGCGTCACCATATTCCGTAGTATTGTAACCACGCGTCCGCGGTAGCGCGGTTAATTGTTCACCGATGGAAGTTTTGCCGAAATCATAACGTTTTCCTGTTGATCACATCCCACTGGAGGTGCCCAAAAAGATCCGAAGCTCCTAGCAGCTCTAGAAATGACGTCAGAACTGCACGTTGAGCGTCACCATATTCCGTAGTATTGTAACCACGCGTCCGCGGTAGCGCGGTTAATTGTTCACCGATGGAAGTTTTGCCGAAATCATTACGTTTTCCTGTTGATCACATCCCACTGGAGGTGCCCAAAAAGATCCGAAGCTCCTAGCAGCTCTAGAAATGACGTCAGAACTGCACGTTGAGCGTCACCATATTCCGTAGTATTGTAACCACGCGTCCGCGGTAGCGCGGTTAATTGTTCACCGATGGAAGTTTTGCCGAAATCATAACGTTTTCCTGTTGATCACATCCCACTGGAGGTGCCCAAAAAGATCCGAAGCTCCTAGCAGCTCTAGAAATGACGTCAGAACTGCACGTTGAGCGTCACCATATTCCGTAGTATTGTAACCACGCGTCCGCGGTAGCGCGGTTAATTGTTCACCGATGGAAGTTTTGCCGAAATCATAACGTTTTCCTGTTGATCACATCCCACTGGAGGTGCCCAAAAAGATCCGAAGCTCCTAGCAGCTCTAGAAATGACGTCAGAACTGCACGTTGAGCGTCACCATATTCCGTAGTATTGTAACCACGCGTCCGCGGTAGCGCGGTTAATTGTTCACCGATGGAAGTTTTGCCGAAATCATAACGTTTTCCTGTTGATCACATCCCACTGGAGGTGCCCAAAAAGATCCGAAGCTCCTAGCAGCTCTAGAAATGACGTCAGAACTGCACGTTGAGCGTCACCATATTCCGTAGTATTGTAACCACGCGTCCGCGGTAGCGCGGTTAATTGTTCACCGATGGAAGTTTTGCCGAAATCATAACGTTTTCCTGTTGATCACATCCCACTGGAGGTGCCCAAAAAGATCCGAAGCTCCTAGCAGCTCTAGAAATGACGTCAGAACTGCACGTTGAGCGTCACCATATTCCGTAGTATTGTAACCACGCGTCCGCGGTAGCGCGGTTAATTGTTCACCGATGGAAGTTTTGCCGAAATCATAACGTTTTCCTGTTGATCACATCCCACTGGAGGTGCCCAAAAAGATCCGAAGCTCCTAGCAGCTCTAGAAATGACGTCAGAACTGCACGTTGAGCGTCACCAAATTCCGTAGTATTGTGACCACGCTACCGCGGACGCGCGGTTAATTGTTCACCGATCAAAGTTTTGACGAAATGAGCAGGTTTTCCTTATTACCACATCCCACTGGAGGTGCCCAAAAAGATCCGAACCTCCTAGCACCTCTAGAAATGACATCAGAACTGCACGATGAGCGTGACCATATTCCGTAGTATTGTAACCACGCTACCGCGGACGCGCGGTTAATTGTTCACCGATGGAAGTTTTGCTGGAATGAAAAGATTTCATTCTTTATCACATCCCACTGGAGGTGCCCAAATAAAATCCGAACATCCTAGCAGCTCTAGAAATGACGTCAGAACTGCACGGTGAGCGTCACCATATTCCGTAGTATTGCAACCACGCTGCCGCGGACGCGCGGTTAATTGTTCACCGATGGAAGTTTGCCGGAATGAGCAGGTTTTCCTGTTAATCACATCCCAATGGATGTTCCCAAAATGATCCGAACCTTCTAGCAGCTCTATAAATGACGTCAGAACTACACGGTGAGCGGCATCATATTCCGTAGTACTGTAACCACGCTACCGCGGACGCGCGGTTAATTGTTCACCGATGGAAGTTTCGCCGGAATGAGCAGGTTTTCTTGTTGATCACAGCCCACTAGAGGTGCCCAAAAAGATCCGAACCTTCTAGCAGCTCTAGAAATGACATCAGAACTGCACGGTGAGCGTCACCATATTCCGTAGTATTGTAACCACGCTACCGCAGACGCGCTGTTTATTGTTCACCGATGGAAGTTTTGCCGGAATGAGCAGGTTTTCCTGTTGATCACATCCCACTGGAGGTGCCCAAAAAGATCCGAACCTCCTAGCAGCTCTAGAAATGACGTCAGAACTGCACGGTGAGCGTCACCATATTCGTAGTAGTTGTAGCCACGCTACCACGGACGCGCGGTTAATTGTTCAACGATGGAAGTTTTGCCGGAATGAGCATGTTTTACTGTTTATCGACTCCCACTGGATGTTCCCAAAAGATTCGAACCTTCTAGCAGCTCTAGAAATGACGTCAGAACTGCATGGTGAGCGTCACCATATTCCGAAGTATTGTAACCACGCTACCGCGGACGCGCGGTTAATTGTTCACCGATGGAAATTTTGCCGGAATGAGCAGGTTTTTCTGTTGATCACATCCCACTGGAGGTGCCCAAAAGGATCCGAACCTCATAGCAGCTCTAGGAATGACGTCAAAACTGCACGATGAGCGTCACCATATTCGTAGTATTGTAACCACGCTACTGCGGACACGCGGTTAATTGTTCACCGATTTAAGTTTTGCCGGAATGAGCAGGTTTTTCTGTTGATCACATCCCAATGGAGGTGCCCAAAAAGATCCGAACCTTCTAGCAGCTCTAGAAATGACGTCAGAACTGCATGGTGAGCGTCACCATATTCCGTAGTATTGCATCCACGCTACCGCGGACGCGCTGTTTATTGTTCACCGATGGAAGTTTTGCCGGAATGAGCAGGTTTTCCTGTTGATCACATCCCACTGGAGGTGCCCAAAAAGATCCGAACCTTCTAGCAGCTCTAGAAATGACGTCAGAACTGCACGGTGAGCGTCACCATATTCCGTAGTATTGTAACCACGCTACCGCGGACGCGCGGTTATTGTTCACCGATGGAAGTTTTGCCGGAATGAGAAGGTTTTCCTCTTAATCACATCCCACTGGATGTTCTCAAAATGATCCGAACCTTCTAGCAGCTCTAGAAATGACGTCAGAACTGCATGGTGAGCGGCATCATATTCCGTAGTATTGTAACCACGCTACCGCGGACGCGCGGTTAATTGTTCACCGATGGAAATTTTGCCGGAATGAGCAGGTTTTTCTGTTGATCACATCCCACTGGAGGTGCCCAAAAGGATCCGAACCTTCTAGCACCTCTAGAAATGACGTCAGAACTGCACGGTGAGCGTCACCATATTCCGTAGTATTGTAACCACGCTACCGCGGACGCGCTGTTAATTGTTCACCGATGGAAATTTTGCTGGAATGAGCAGGTTTTCCTTTTGATCACATCCCACTGGAGGTGCCCAAAAAGATCCGAACCTTCTAGCCGCTCTAGAAATTACGTCAGAACTGCACGGTGAGCGTCACCATATTCGTAGTATTGTAACTACGCTACCGCGGACCGCGGTTATTTGTTTACCGATGGAAGTTTTGCCGGAATGAGCAGGTTTTCTTGTTTATCACAGACCACTAGAGGTGCCCAAAAAGATCCGAACCTTCTAGCAGCTGTAGAAATGACGTCAGAACTGCATGGAGAGCGTCACCATATTCCGAAGTATTGTAACCACGCTACCGCGGACGCGCGGTTAATTGTTCACCGATGGAAATTTTGCCGGAATGAGCAGGTTTTCCTGTTGATCACATCCCACTGGAGGTGCCCAAAAGGATCCGAACCTCATAGCAGCTCTAGGAATGACGTCAAAACTGCACGGTGAACGTCACCATATTCGTAGTATTGTAACCACGCTACTGCGGACACGCGGTTAATTGTTCACCGATTTAAGTTTTGCCGGAATGAGCAGGTTTTTCTGTTGATCACATCCCAATGGAGGTGCCCAAAAAGATCCGAACCTTCTAGCATCTCTAGAAATGACGTTAGAACTGCATGGTGAGCGTCACCATATTCCGTAGTATTGCATCCACGCTACCGCGGACGCGCTGTTTATTATTCACCGATGGAAATTTTGCCGGAATGAGCAGGTTTTCCTTTTGATCACATCCCACTGGAGGTGCCCAAAAAGATCCGAACCTTCTAGCCGCTCTAGAAATGACGTCAGAACTGCACGGTGAGCGTCACCATATTCGTAGTATTGTAACCACGCTACCGCGGACGCGCGGTTATTTGTTCACCGATGGAAGTTTTGCCGGAATGAGAAGGTTTTCCTCTTAATCACATCCCACTGGATGTTCTCAAAATGATCCGAACCTTCTAGCAGCTCTATAAATGACGTCAGAACTGCATGGTGAGCGGCATCATATTCCGTAGTACTGTAACCACGCTACCGCGGACGCGCGGTTAATTGTTCACCGATGGAAGTTTTGCCGGAATGAGCAGGTTTTCCTTTTGATCACATCCCACTGGAGGTGCCCAAAAAGATCCGAACCTTCTAGCACCTCTAGAAATGACGTCAGAACTGCACGGTGAGCGTCACCATATTCGTAGTATTGTAACCACGCTACTGCGGACACGCGGTTAATTGTTCACCGATGGAAGTTTTGCCGGAATGAGCAGGTTTTTCTGTTGATCACATCCCAATGGAGGTGCCCAAAAAGATCCGAACCTCCTAGCACTCTAGAAATGACGTCAGAACTGCACGGTGAGCGTCACCATATTCCGTAGTATTGTAACCACGCTACCGCGGACGCGCGGTTATTGTTCACCGATGGAAGTTTTGCCGGAATGAGCAGGTTTTCCTGTTGATCACATCCCACTAGGAGGTGCCCAAAAAGATCCGAAGCTCCTAGCAGCTCTAGAAATGACGTCAGAACTGCACGTTGAGCGTCACCATATTCCGTAGTATTGTAACCACGCGTCCGCGGTAGCGCGGTTAATTGTTCACCGATGGAAGTTTTGCCGAAATCATACGTTTTCCTGTTGATCACATCCCACTGGAGGTGCCCAAAAAGATCCGAAGCTCCTAGCAGCTCTAGAAATGACGTCAGAACTGCACGTTGAGCGTCACCATATTCCGTAGTATTGTAACCACGCGTCCGCGGTAGCGCGGTTAATTGTTCACCGATGGAAGTTTTGCCGAAATCATAACGTTTTCCTGTTGATCACATCCCACTGGAGGTGCCCAAAAAGATCCGAAGCTCCTAGCAGCTCTAGAAATGACGTCAGAACTGCACGTTGAGCGTCACCATATTCCGTAGTATTGTAACCACGCGTCCGCGGTAGCGCGGTTAATTGTTCACCGATGGAAGTTTTGCCGAAATCATAACGTTTTCCTGTTGATCACATCCCACTGGAGGTGCCCAAAAGGATCCGAACCTTCTAGCACCTCTAGAAATGACGTCAGAACTGCATGGTGAGCGTCACCATATTCCGTAGTATTGCATCCACGCTACCGCGGACGCGCTGTTTATTGTTCACTGATGGAAGTTTTGCCGGAATGAGCAGGTTTTCCTCTTGATCACATCCCCCTAGAGGTGCCCAAAAAAATCCGAACCTTATAGCAGATCTAGAAATGACGTCAGAACTGCACGGTGAGCGGCATCATATTCCGTAGTACTGTAACCACGCTACCGCTGACGCGCGGTAATTGTTCACCGATGGAAGTTTTGCCGGAATGAGCAGGTTTTCCTTTTGATCACAGACCACTAGAGGTGCCCAAAAAGATCCGAACCTTCTAGCAGCTGTAGAAATGACGTCAGAACTGCATGGTGAGCGTCACCATATTCGTAGTATTGTAACCACGCTACCGCGGACACGCGGTTAATTGTTCACCGATTGAAGTTTTGCCGAAATCATAACGTTTTCCTGTTGATCACATCCCACTGGAGGTGCCCAAAAAGATCCGAAGCTCCTAGCAGCTCTAGAAATGACGTCAGAACTGCACGTTGAGCGTCACCATATTCCGTAGTATTGTAACCACGCGTCCGCGGTAGCGCGGTTAATTGTTCACCGATGGAAGTTTTGCCGAAATCATAACGTTTTCCTGTTGATCACATCCCACTGGAGGTGCCCAAAAAGATCCGAAGCTCCTAGCAGCTCTAGAAATGACGTCAGAACTGCACGTTGAGCGTCACCATATTCCGTAGTATTGTAACCACGCGTCCGCGGTAGCGCGGTTAATTGTTCACCGATGGAAGTTTTGCCGAAATCATTACGTTTTCCTGTTGATCACATCCCACTGGAGGTGCCCAAAAAGATCCGAAGCTCCTAGCAGCTCTAGAAATGACGTCAGAACTGCACGTTGAGCGTCACCATATTCCGTAGTATTGTAACCACGCGTCCTCGGACACGCTGTTTATTGTTCACCGATGGAAGTTTTGCCGGAAGGAGCAGGTTTGCCTGTTGATCACATCCCACTGGATGTCCCCAAAAAGATCCGAACCTCCTAGCACCTTAGAAATGACGTCAGAACTGCACGGTGACGTCACCAAATTCCGTAGTATTGTGACCACGCTACCGCGGACGCGCGGTTAATTGTTCACCGATCAAAGTTTTGGCGAAATGAGCAGGTTTTCCTTATTACCACATCCCACTGCAGGTGCCCAAAAAGATCCGAACCTCTAGCACCTCTAGAAATGACATCAGAACTGCACGTTGAGCGTGACCATATTCCGTAGTATTGTAACCACGCTACCGCGGACGCGCGGTTAATTGTTCACCGATGAAGTTTTGCTGGAATGAAAAGATTTCATTCTTATCACATCCCACTGGAGGTGCCCAAATAAAATCCGAACATACTAGCAGCTCTAGAAATGACGTCAGAACTGCACGGTGAGCGTCACCATATTCCGTAGTATTGTAACCACGCGTCCGCGGTAGCGCGGTTAATTGTTCACCGATGGAAGTTTTGCCGAAATCATAACGTTTTCCTGTTGATCACATCCCACTGGAGGTGCCCAAAAAGATCCGAAGCTCCTAGCAGCTCTAGAAATGACGTCAGAACTGCACGTTGAGCGTCACCATATTCCGTAGTATTGTAACCACGCGTCCGCGGTAGCGCGGTTAATTGTTCACCGATGGAAGTTTTGCCGAAATCATTACGTTTTCCTGTTGATCACATCCCACTGGAGGTGCCCAAAAAGATCCGAAGCTCCTAGCAGCTCTAGAAATGACGTCAGAACTGCACGTTGAGCGTCACCATATTCCGTAGTATTGTAACCACGCGTCCGCGGTAGCGCGGTTAATTGTTCACCGATGGAAGTTTTGCCGAAATCATAACGTTTTCCTGTTGATCACATCCCACTGGAGGTGCCCAAAAAGATCCGAAGCTCCTAGCAGCTCTAGAAATGACGTCAGAACTGCACGTTGAGCGTCACCATATTCCGTAGTATTGTAACCACGCGTACCGCGGTAGCGCGGTTAATTGTTCACCGATGGAAGTTTTGCCGAAATCATAACGTTTTCCTGTTGATCACATCCCACTGGAGGTGCCCAAAAAGATCCGAAGCTCCTAGCAGCTCTAGAAATGACGTCAGAACTGCACGTTGAGCGTCACCATATTCCGTAGTATTGTAACCACGCGTACCGCGGTAGCGCGGTTAATTGTTCACCGATGGAAGTTTTGCCGGAAATCATTACGTTTTCCTGTTGATCACATCCCACTGGAGGTGCCCAAAAAGATCCGAAGCTCCTAGCAGCTCTAGAAATGACGTCAGAACTGCACGTTGAGCGTCACCATATTCCGTAGTATTGTAACCACGCGTACCGCGGTAGCGCGGTTAATTGTTCACCGATGGAAGTTTTGCCGAATCATACGTTTTCCTGTTGATCACATCCCACTGGAGGTGCCCAAAAAGATCCGAAGCTCCTAGCAGCTCTAGAAATGACGTCAGAACTGCACGTTGAGCGTCACCATATTCCGTAGTATTGTAACCACGCGTCCGCGGTAGCGCGGTTAATTGTTCACCGATGGAAGTTTTGCCGAAATCATAACGTTTTCCTGTTGATCACATCCCACTGGAGGTGCCCAAAAAGATCCGAAGCTCCTAGCAGCTCTAGAAATGACGTCAGAACTGCACGTTGAGCGTCACCATATTCCGTAGTATTGTAACCACGCGTCCGCGGTAGCGCGGTTAATTGTTCACCGATGGAAGTTTTGCCGAAATCATAACGTTTTCCTGTTGATCACATCCCACTGGAGGTGCCCAAAAAGATCCGAAGCTCCTAGCAGCTCTAGAAATGACGTCAGAACTGCACGTTGAGCGTCACCATATTCCGTAGTATTGTAACCACGCGTCCGCGGTAGCGTGGTTAATTGTTCACCGATGGAAGTTTTGCCGAAATCATAAGGTTTTCATGTTGATCACATCCCACTGGAGGTGCCCAAAAAGATCCGAACCTTCTAGCAGCTCTAGAAATGACGTCAGAACTGCACGGTGAGCGTCATCATATTCCGTAGTATTGCAACCACGCTACCGCGGACGCGCGGTTAATTGATCACCGATGGAAGTTTTGCCGGAAATGAGCAGGTTTTCCTGTTGACTACATCCCACTGGGGGTGCCCAAAAAGATCCGAACCTCCTAGCAGCTCTAGAAAGGACGTCAGAACTGCACGGTGAGCGTCACCATATTCGTAGTATTGTAGCCACGCTACCATGGACGCGCGGGTTATTGGCCAACGATGGAAGCTTTGCCGGAATGAGCATGTTTTACTGTTTATCGACTCCCACTGGATGTGCCCAAAGATTAGAACCTTCTAGCAGCTCTATAAATGACGTCAGAACTGCACGGTGAGCGGCATCATATTCCGTAGTACTGTAACCATGCTACCGCGGACGCGTGTTAATTGTTCACCGATGGAAGTTTTGCCGAAATCATAACGTTTTCCTGTTGATCACATCCCACTGGAGGTGCCCAAAAAGATCCGAAGCTCCTAGCAGCTCTAGAAATGACGTCAGAACTGCACGTTGAGCGTCACCATATTCCGTAGTATTGTAACCACGCGTCCGCGGTAGCGCGGTTAATTGTTCACCGATGGAAGTTTTGCCGAAATCATACGTTTTCCTGTTGATCACATCCCACTGGAGGTGCCCAAAAAGATCCGAAGCTCCTAGCAGCTCTAGAAATGACGTCAGAACTGCACGTTGAGCGTCACCATATTCCGTAGTATTGTAACCACGCGTCCGCGGTAGCGCGGTTAATTGTTCACCGATGGAAGTTTTGCCGAAATCATAACGTTTTCCTGTTGATCACATCCCACTGGAGGTGCCCAAAAAGATCCGAAGCTCCTAGCAGCTCTAGAAATGACGTCAGAACTGCACGTTGAGCGTCACCATATTCCGTAGTATTGTAACCACGCGTCCGCGGTAGCGCGGTTAATTGTTCACCGATGGAAGTTTTGGCCGAAATCATAACGTTTTCCTGTTAGATCACATCCCACTGGAGGTGCCCAAAAAGATCCGAAGCTCCTAGCAGCTCTAGAAATGACGTCAGAACTGCACGGTGAGCGTCACCATATTCCGTAGTATTGTAACCACGCGTCCGCGGTAGCGCGGTTAATTGTTCACCGATGGAAGTTTTGCCGAAATCATACGTTTTCCTGTTGATCACATCCCACTGGAGGTGCCCAAAAAGATCCGAAGCTCCTAGCAGCTCTAGAAATGACGTCAGAACTGCACGTTGAGCGTCACCATATTCCGTAGTATTGTAACCACGCGTCCGCGGTAGCGCTGGTTATTGTTCACCGATGGAAGTTTTGCCGAAATCATAACGTTTTCCTGTTGATCACATCCCACTGGAGGTGCCCAAAAAGATCCGAAGCTCCTAGCAGCTCTAGAAATGACGTCAGAACTGCATGGTGAGCGTCATCATATTCCGTAATATTGTAACCATGCTACCGCGGACGCGTGCTAATTGTTCACCGATGGAAGTTTTGCCGGAATGAGCAGGTTTTCTTGTTGATCACATCCCCCTAGAGGTGGCCAAAAAGATCCGAACCTTCTAGCAGCTCTAGAAATGACGACAGAACTGCACGGTGAGCGTCACCATATTCCGTAGTATTTTAACCACGCTATCGCGGACGCGCTGTTAATTGTTCACCGATGGAAGTTTTACCGGAATGAACAGGTTTCCTTCTTTATCACATCCCACTGGAGGTGCCCAAATAAGATCCGAACCTCCTAGCAGCTCTAGAAATGACGTCAGAACTGCACGGTGAGCGTCACCATATTCGTAGTATTGTAGCCACGCTACCGCGGACGCGCGGTTTATTGTTCACCGATGGAAGTTTTGCCGGAATGAGCAGGTTTTCCTTTGATCACATCCCACTGGATGTGCCCAAAAAGATCCGAAGCTCCTAGCAGCTCTAGAAATGACGTCAGAACTGCACGTTGAGCGTCACCATATTCCGTAGTATTGTAACCACGCGTCCGCGGTAGCGCGGTTAATTGTTCACCGATGGAAGTTTTGCCGAAATCATAACGTTTTCCTGTTGATCACATCCCACTGGAGGTGCCCAAAAAGATCCGAAGCTCCTAGCAGCTCTAGAAATGACGTCAGAACTGCACGTTGAGCGTCACCATATTCCGTAGTATTGTAACCACGCGTCCGCGGTAGCGCGGTTAATTGTTCACCGATGGAAGTTTTGCCGAAATCATAACGTTTCCTGTTGATCACATCCCACTGGAGGTGCCCAAAAAGATCCGAAGCTCCTAGCAGCTCTAGAAATGACGTCAGAACTGCACGTTGAGCGTCACCATATTCCGTAGTATTGTAACCACGCGTCCGCGGTAGCGCGGTTAATTGTTCACCGATGGAAGTTTTGCCGAAATCATAACGTTTTCCTGTTGATCGACATCCCACTGGATGTGCCCAAAAGATCGAACCTTCTAGCAGCTCTATAAATGACGTCAGAACTGCACGGTGAGCGGCATCATATTCCGTAGTACTTGTAACCACGCTACCGCGGACGCGCGGTCAATTGTTCACCGATGGAAGTTTTGCCGGAATGAGCAGGTTTTCCTGTTGATCACAGCCCACTAGAGGTGCTCAAAAAGATCCGAACCTCCTAGAGCTGCTAGAAATGACGTCAGAACTGCACGTTGAGCGTCACCATATTCCGTAGTATTGTAACCACGCGTACCGCAGGACGCGCTGTTATTGTTCACCGATGGAAGTTTTGCCGGAATGAGCATACGTTTTCCTGTTGATCACATCCCACTGGAGATACCCAAAAAGATCCGAAGCTCCTAGCAGCTCTAGAAATGACGTCAGAACTGCACGTTGAGCGTCACCATATTCCGTAGTATTGTAACCACGCTACCGCGGACGCGCTGTTATTGTTCACCGATGGCAGCTTTGCCGGAATGAGCAGGTTTTCCTGTTGATCACATCCCACTGGATGTGCCGAAAAAGATCCGAACCTTCTAGCAGCTCTAGAAATGACGTCAGAACTGCACGGTGAGCGTCACCATATTCGTAGTATTGTAACCACGCTACCGCGAACGCGCGGTTTATTGTTCACCAATGGAAGTTTTGCCGGAATGAGCAGGTTTTCCTTTTGATCACATCCCACTGGAGGTGCCCAAAAAGATCCGAACCTTCTAGCAGCTCTAGAAATGACGTCAGAACTGCACGGTGAGCGTCACCATATTCCGTAGTATTGTAACCACGCTACCGCAGACGCGCTGTTTATTGTTCACCGATGGAAGTTTTGCCGGAATGAGCAGGTTTTCCTGTTTATCACATCCCACTGGATGTGCCGAAAAAGATCCGAACCTTCTAGCAGCTCTAGAAATGACGTCAGAACTGCACGGTGAGCGTCACCATATTCGTAGTATTGTAACCACGCTACCGCGGTAGCGCGGTTAATTGTTCACCGATGGAAGTTTTGCCGAAATCATTAACGTTTTCCTGTTGATCACATCCCACTGGAGGTGCCCAAAAAGATCCGAAGCTCCTAGCAGCTCTAGAAATGACGTCAGAACTGCACGTTGAGCGTCACCATATTCCGTAGTATTGTAACCACGCGTCCGCGGTAGCGCGGTTAATTGTTCACCGATGGAAGTTTTGCCGAAATCATAACGTTTTCCTGTTGATCACATCCCACTGGAGGTGCCCAAAAAGATCCGAAGCTCCTAGCAGCTCTAGAAATGACGTCAGAACTGCACGTTGAGCGTCACCATATTCCGTAGTATTGTAACCACGCGTCCGCGGTAGCGCGGTTAATTGTTCACCGATGGAAGTTTTGCCGAAATCATAACGTTTTCCTGTTGATCACATCCCACTGGAGGTGCCCAAAAAGATCCGAAGCTCCTAGCAGCTCTAGAAATGACGTCAGAACTGCACGTTGAGCGTCACCATATTCGTAGTATTGTAACCACGCTACCGCAGACGCGCTGTTTATTGTTCACCGATGGAAGTTTTGCTGGAATGAGCAGGTTTTCCTGTTGATCACATCCCACTGGATGTGCCGAAAAAGATCCGAACCTTCTAGCAGCTCTAGAAATGACGTCAGAACTGCACGGTGAGCGTCACCATATTCGTAGTATTGTAACCACGCTACCGCGAACGCGCGGTTTATTGTTCACCGATGGAAGTTTTGCCGGAATGAGCAGGTTTTCCTTTTGATCACATCCCACTGGAGGTGCCCAAAAAGATTCGAACCTTCTAGCTGCTCTATAAATGACGTCAGAACTGCACGGTGAGCGGCATCATATTCCGTAGTACTATAACCACGCTACCGCGGACGCGCGGTCAATTGTTCACCGATGGAAGTTTCGCCGGAATGAGCAGCTTTTCTTGTTGATCACAGCCCACTAGAGATGCTCAAAAAGATCCGAACCTTCTAGCAGCTGTAGAAATGACGTCAGAACTGCACGGTGAGCGTCACCATATTCCGTAGTATTGTAACCACGCTACCGCAGACGCGCTGTTATTGTTCACCGATGGAAGTTTTGCCGGAATGAGCAGGTTTTTCTGTTGATCATATCCCACTGGAGATACCCAAAAAGATCCGAACCTTCTAGCAGCTCTAGAAATGACGTCAGAACTGCACGGTTAGCGTCACCATATTCCGTAGTATTGTAACCACGCTACCGCAGACGCGCTGTTTATTGTTCACCGATGGCAGTTTTGCCGGAATGAGCAGGTTTTCCTGTTGATCACATCCCACTGGATGTGCCGAAAAAGATCCGAACCTTCTAGCAGCTCTAGAAATGACGTCAGAACTGCACGGTGAGCGTCACCATATTCGTAGTATTGTAACCACGCTACCGCGGAGGCGCGGTTAATTTTTCAACGATGGAAGTTTTGCCGGAATGAGCAGGTTTTCCTGTTGATCACATCCCACTGGAGGTGCCCAAAAAGATCCGAAGCTCCTAGCAGCTCTAGAAATGACGTCAGAACTGCACGTTGAGCGTCACCATATTCCGTAGTATTGTAACCACGCGTCCGCGGTAGCGCGGTTAATTGTTCACCGATGGAAGTTTTGCCGAAATCATAACGTTTTCCTGTTGATCACATCCCACTGGAGGTGCCCAAAAAGATCCGAAGCTCCTAGCAGCTCTAGAAATGACGTCAGAACTGCACGTTGAGCGTCACCATATTCCGTAGTATTGTAACCACGCGTCCGCGGTAGCGCGGTTAATTGTTCACCGATGGAAGTTTTGCCGAAATCATTAACGTTTTCCTGTTGATCACATCCCACTGGAGGTGCCCAAAAAGATCCGAAGCTCCTAGCAGCTCTAGAAATGACGTCAGAACTGCACGTTGAGCGTCACCATATTCCGTAGTATTGTAACCACGCGTCCGCGGTAGCGCGGTTAATTGTTCACCGATGGAAGTTTTGCCGAAATCAGCAGGTTTTCCTGTTGATCACATCCCACTGGATGTGCCGAAAAAGATCCGAACCTTCTAGCAGCTCTAGAAATGACGTCAGAACTGCACGGTGAGCGTCACCATATTCGTAGTATTGTAACCACGCTACCGCGAACGCGCGGTTTATTGTTCACCGATGGAAGTTTTGCCGGAATGAGCAGGTTTTCCTTTTGATCACATGCCACTGGGGGTGCCCAAAAAGATCCGAACCTCATAGCAGCTCTAGAAATGACGTCAGAACTGCAAGGTGAGCGTCACCATATTCGTAGTATTGCAACCACGCTACCGCGAACGCGCGGTTTATTGTTCACCGATGGAAGTTTTGCCGGAATGAGCAGGTTTTCCTTTTGATCACATCCCACTGGAGGTGCCCAAAAAGATCCGAACCTTCTAGCAGCTCTAGAAATGACGTCAGAACTGCACGGTGAGCGTCACCATATTCGTAGTATTGTAGCCACGCTACCGCGGACGCGCGGTTTATTGTACAAGGATGGAAGTTTTGCCGGAATGAGCAGGTTTTCCTGTTTATTGACTCCCACTGGATGTGCCCAAAAGATTCGAACCCTCTAGCAACTCTATAAATGACATCAGAACTGCACGGTGAGCGGCATCATATTCCATAGTACTGTAACCACGCTACCGCGGACGCGCGGTTAATTGTTCACCGATGGAAGTTTCGCCGGAATGAGCAGGTTTCTTGTTGATCACAGCCCACTAGAGATGCCCAAAAAGATCCGAACTTTCTAGCAGCTGTAGAAATGACGTCAGAACTGCATGGTGAGCGTCACCATATTCCGAAGTATTGTAACCACGCTACCGCGGACGCGCGGTTAATTGTTCACCTATGGAAAATTTACCGGAATGAGCAGGTTTTTCTGTTGATCACATCCCACTGGAGGTACCCAAAGGGATCCGAACCTCCTAGCACCTCTAGAAATGACGTCAGAACTGCACGGTGAGCGTCACCATATTCCGTAGTATTGTAACCACGCGTCCGCGGTAGCGCGGTTAATTGTTCACCGATGGAAGTTTTGCCGAAATCATACGTTTTCCTGTTGATCACATCCCACTGGAGGTGCCCAAAAAGATCCGAAGCTCCTAGCAGCTCTAGAAATGACGTCAGAACTGCACGTTGAGCGTCACCATATTCCGTAGTATTGTAACCACGCGTCCGCGGTAGCGCGGTTAATTGTTCACCGATGGAAGTTTTGCCGAAATCATAACGTTTTCCTGTTGATCACATCCCACTGGAGGTGCCGAAAAAGATCCGAAGCTCCTAGCAGCTCTAGAAATGACGTCAGAACTGCACGTTGAGCGTCACCATATTCCGTAGTATTGTAACCACGCGTCCGCGGTAGCGCGGTTAATTGTTCACCGATGGAAGTTTTGCCGAAATCATAACGTTTTCCTGTTGATCACATCCCACTGGAGGTGCCCAAAAAGATCCGAAGCTCCTAGCAGCTCTAGAAATGACGTCAGAACTGCACGTTGAGCGTCACCATATTCCGTAGTATTGTAACCACGCGTCCGCGGTAGCGCGGTTAATTGTTCACCGATGGAAGTTTTGCCGAAATCATAACGTTTTCCTGTTGATCACATCCCACTGGAGGTGCCCAAAAAGATCCGAAGCTCCTAGCAGCTCTAGAAATGACGTCAGAACTGCACGTTGAGCGTCACCATATTCCGTAGTATTGTAACCACGCGTCCGCGGTAGCGCGGTTAATTGTTCACCGATGGAAGTTTTGCCGAAATCATAACGTTTTCCTGTTGATCACATCCCACTGGAGGTGCCCAAAAAGATCCGAAGCTCCTAGCAGCTCTAGAAATGACGTCAGAACTGCACGTTGAGCGTCACCATATTCCGTAGTATTGTAACCACGCGTCCGCGGTAGCGCGGTTAATTGTTCACCGATGGAAGTTTTGCCGAAATCATAACGTTTTCCTGTTGATCACATCCCACTGGAGGTGCCCAAAAAGATCCGAACATCCTAGCAGCTCTAGGAATGACGTCAAAACTGCACGGTGAGCATCACCATATTCCGTAGTATTGTAACCACGCTACCGCGGACGCGCAGTTAATTGTTCATCGATGAAAGTTTTGCCGGAATGAGCAGGTTTTTCTGTTGATCACATTCCACTGGAGATGCCCAAAAAGATCCAAACCTCCTAGCACCTCTAGAAATGACGTCAAAACTGCACGGTGAGCGTCACCATATTCCGTAGTATTGTAACCACGCTACCGCGGACGCGCGGTTAATTGTTCACCGATGGAAGTTTTGCCGGAATGAACAGGTTTCCTTCTTTATCACATCCCACGGGAGGTGCCCAAATAAGATCCGAACCTCCTAGCAGCTCTAGAAATGACGTCAGAACTGCACGGTGAGCGTTACCATATTCCGTAGTATTGCAACCACGCTACCGCGGACGCGCGGTTAATTGTTCACCGATGGAAGTTTTGCCGGAATGAGCAGGTTTTCCTTTTGATCACATCCCACTGGAGGTGCCCAAAAAGATCCGAAGCTCCTAGCAGCTCTAGAAATGACGTCAGAACTGCACGTTGAGCGTCACCATATTCCGTAGTATTGTAACCACGCGTACCGCGGTAGCGCGGTTAATTGTTCACCGATGGAAGTTTTGCCGAAATCATAACGTTTTCCTGTTGATCACATCCCACTGGAGGTGCCAAAAAGATCCGAAGCTCCTAGCAGCTCTAGAAATGACGTCAGAACTGCACGTTGAGCGTCACCATATTCCGTAGTATTGTAACCACGCGTACCGCGGTAGCGCGGTTAATTGTTCACCGATGGAAGTTTTGCCGAAATCATAACGTTTTCCTGTTGATCACATCCCACTGGAGGTGCCCAAAAAGATCCGAAGCTCCTAGCAGCTCTAGAAATGACGTCAGAACTGCACGTTGAGCGTCACCATATTCCGTAGTATTGTAACCACGCGTCCGCGGTAGCGCGGTTAATTGTTCACCGATGGAAGTTTTGCCGAAATCATACGTTTTCCTGTTGATCACATCCCACTGGAGGTGCCCAAAAAGATCCGAAGCTCCTAGCAGCTCTAGAAATGACGTCAGAACTGCACGTTGAGCGTCACCATATTCCGTAGTATTGTAACCACGCGTCCGCGGTAGCGCGGTTAATTGTTCACCGATGGAAGTTTTGCCGAAATCATAACGTTTTCCTGTTGATCACATCCCACTGGAGGTGCCCAAAAAGATCCGAAGCTCCTAGCAGCTCTAGAAATGACGTCAGAACTGCACGTTGAGCGTCACCATATTCCGTAGTATTGTAACCACGCGTCCGCGGTAGCGCGGTTAATTGTTCACCGATGGAAGTTTTGCCGAAATCATAACGTTTTCCTGTTGATCACATCCCACTGGAGGTGCCCAAAAAGATCCGAAGCTCCTAGCAGCTCTAGAAATGACGTCAGAACTGCACGTTGAGCGTCACCATATTCCGTAGTATTGTAACCACGCTACCGCGGACGCGCAGTTAATTGTTCACCGATGGAAAATTTGCCGGAATGAGCAGGTTTTTCTGTTTATCACATCCCACTGGATGGCCCAAAAATGTCCGTACCTTCTAGCAGCTGTAGAAATGACGTCAGAACTGCACGGTGAGCGTCATCATATTCCGTAGTATTGTAACCATGCTACCGCGGACGCGTGTTAATTGTTCACCGATGGAAGTTTTGCCGGAATGAGCAGGTTTTCTTGTTGAACACATCCCCCTAGAGGTGCCCAAAAAGATCCGAACCTTCTAGCAGCTCTAGAAATGACGTCAGAACTGCACGGTGAGCGTCACCATATTCCGTAGTATTGTAACCACGCTACCGCGGACGCGCGGTTAATTGTTCACCGATGGAAGTTTTGCCGGAATGAACAGGTTTCCTTCTTGATCACATCCCACTGGAGGTGCCGAAATAAGATCCGAACCTCCTAGCAGCTCTAGAAATGATGTCAGAACTGCACGGTGAGCGTCACCATATTCCGTAGTATTGCAACCACGCTACCGCGGACGCGCGGTTAATTGTTCACCGATGGAAGTTTTGCCGGAATGAGCAGGTTTTCCTTTTGATCACATCCCATCGGATGTGCCCAAAAATATCCGAACCTTCTAGCAGCTCTAGAAATGACGTCAGAACTGCACGGTGAGCGTCACCATATTCGTAGTATTGTAACCACGCTAACGCGAACGCGCTGTTTATTGTTCACCGATGGAAGTTTTGCCGGAATGAGCAGGTTTTTCTGTTGATCACATCCCACTGGATGTGCCCAAAAAGGTCCGAACCTTCTAGCAGCTGCAGAAATGACGTGAGAACTTCACGGTGAGCGTCGCCATATTCTTAGTATTGTAACCACGCTACCGCGGACGCGCGTTTAATTGTTCACCGATGGAAGTTTTGCCGGAATGAGCAGGTTTTCCTGTTGATCACATCCCACTGGGTGTGCCCAAAAAGATCCGAAGCTCATAGCAGCTCTAGAAATGACGTCAGAACTGCACGTTGAGCGTCACCATATTCCGTAGTATTGTAACCACGCGTCCGCGGTAGCGCGGTTAATTGTTCACCGATGGAAGTTTTGCCGAAATCATAACGTTTTCCTGTTGATCACATCCCACTGGAGGTGCCCAAAAAGATCCGAAGCTCCTAGCAGCTCTAGAAATGACGTCAGAACTGCACGTTGAGCGTCACCATATTCCGTAGTATTGTAACCACGCGTCCGCGGTAGCGCGGTTAATTGTTCACCGATGGAAGTTTTGCCGAAATCATTACGTTTTCCTGTTGATCACATCCCACTGGAGGTGCCCAAAAAGATCCGAAGCTCCTAGCAGCTCTAGAAATGACGTCAGAACTGCACGTTGAGCGTCACCATATTCCGTAGTATTGTAACCACGCGTCCGCGGTAGCGCGGTTAATTGTTCACCGATGGAAGTTTTGCCGAAATCATAACGTTTTCCTGTTGATCACATCCCACTGGAGGTGCCCAAAAAGATCCGAAGCTCCTAGCAGCTCTAGAAATGACGTCAGAACTGCACGTTGAGCGTCACCATATTCCGTAGTATTGTAACCACGCGTCCGCGGTAGCGCGGTTAATTGTTCACCGATGGAAGTTTTGCCGAAATCATACGTTTTCCTGTTGATCACATCCCACTGGAGGTGCCCAAAAAGATCCGAAGCTCCTAGCAGCTCTAGAAATGACGTCAGAACTGCACGTTGAGCGTCACCATATTCCGTAGTATTGTAACCACGCGTCCGCGGTAGCGCGGTTAATTGTTCACCGATGGAAGTTTTGCCGAAATCATAACGTTTTCCTGTTGATCACATCCCACTGGAGGTGCCCAAAAAGATCCGAAGCTCCTAGCAGCTCTAGAAATGACGTCAGAACTGCACGTTGAGCGTCACCATATTCCGTAGTATTGTAACCACGCGTCCGCGGTAGCGCGGTTAATTGTTCACCGATGGAAGTTTTGCCGGAAATCATTAAGTTTTCCTGTTGATCACATCCCACTGGAGGTGCCCAAAAAGATCCGAAGCTCCTAGCAGCTCTAGAAATGACGTCAGAACTGCACGTTGAGCGTCACCATATTCCGTAGTATTGTAACCACGCGTCCGCGGTAGCGCTGGTTAATTGTTCACCGATGGAAGTTTTGCCGAAATCATACGTTTTCCTGTTGATCACATCCCACTGGAGGTGCCCAAAAAGATCCGAAGCTCCTAGCAGCTCTAGAAATGACGTCAGAACTGCACGTTGAGCGTCACCATATTCCGTAGTATTGTAACCACGCGTCCCGCGGTAGCGCGGTTAATTGTTCACCGATGGAAGTTTTGCCGAAATCATAACGTTTTCTGTTGATCACATCCCACTGGAGGTGCCCAAAAAGATCCGAAGCTCCTAGCAGCTCTAGAAATGACGTCAGAACTGCACGTTGAGCGTCACCATATTCCGTAGTATTGTAACCACGCGTCCGCGGTAGCGCGGTTAATTGTTCACCGATGGAAGTTTTGCCGAAATCATAACGTTTTCCTGTTGATCACATCCCACTGGAGGTGCCCAAAAAGATCCGAAGCTCCTAGCAGCTCTAGAAATGACGTCAGAACTGCACGTTGAGCGTCACCATATTCCGTAGTATTGTAACCACGCGTCCGCGGTAGCGCGGTTAATTGTTCACCGATGGAAGTTTTGCCGAAATCATTACGTTTTCCTGTTGATCACATCCCACTGGAGGTGCCCAAAAAGATCCGAAGCTCCTAGCAGCTCTAGAAATGACGTCAGAACTGCACGTTGAGCGTCACCATATTCCGTAGTATTGTAACCACGCGTCCGCGGTAGCGCGGTTAATTGTTCACCGATGGAAGTTTTGCCGAAATCATAACGTTTTCCTGTTGATCACATCCCACTGGAGGTGCCCAAAAAGATCCGAAGCTCCTAGCAGCTCTAGAAATGACGTCAGAACTGCACGTTGAGCGTCACCATATTCTTAGTATTGTAACCACGCTACCGCGGACGCGTGGTTAATTGTTCACCGATGGAAGTTTTGCCGAAATCATGAGCAGGTTTTCCTGTTGATCACATCCCACTGGGTGTGCCCAAAAAGATCCGAACCTCATAGCAGCTCTAGAAATGACGTCAGAACTGCAAGGTGAGCGTCACCATATTCCGAAGTATTGTAACCACGCTACCGCGGTACGCGCGGTTAATTGTTCACCGATGGAAGTTTTACCGGAATGAACATGTTTCCTTCTTTATCACATCCCACTGGAGGTGCTCAAATAAGATCCGAACCTCCTAGCAGCTCTAGAAATGACGTCATAACTCCACGGTGAGCGTCACCATATTCCGTAGTATTGCAACCACGCTACCGCGGAACGCGCGGTTATTGTTCACCGATGGAACTTTTGCCGGAATGAGCAGGTTTTCCTTTTGATCACATCCCACTGGAGGTGCCCAAAAAGATCCGAACCTCTAGCAGCTCTAGAAATGACGTCAGAACTGCACGTTGAGCGTCACCATATTCCGTAGTATTGTAACCACGCGTCCGCGGTAGCGCGGTTAATTGTTCACCGATGGAAGTTTTGCCGAAATCATTAACGTTTTCCTGTTGATCACATCCCACTGGAGGTGCCCAAAAAGATCCGAAGCTCCTAGCAGCTCTAGAAATGACGTCAGAACTGCACGTTGAGCGTCACCATATTCCGTAGTATTGTAACCACGCGTCCGCGGTAGCGCGGTTAATTGTTCACCGATGGAAGTTTTGCCGAAATCATTACGTTTTCCTGTTGATCACATCCCACTGGAGGTGCCCAAAAAGATCCGAAGCTCCTAGCAGCTCTAGAAATGACGTCAGAACTGCACGTTGAGCGTCACCATATTCCGTAGTATTGTAACCACGCGTCCGCGGTAGCGCGGTTAATTGTTCACCGATGGAAGTTTTGCCGAAATCATTACGTTTTCCTGTTGATCACATCCCACTGGAGGTGCCCAAAAAGATCCGAAGCTCCTAGCAGCTCTAGAAATGACGTCAGAACTGCACGTTGAGCGTCACCATATTCCGTAGTATTGTAACCACGCGTCCGCGGTAGCGCGGTTAATTGTTCACCGATGGAAGTTTTGCCGAAATCATAACGTTTTCCTGTTGATCACATCCCACTGGAGGTGCCCAAAAAGATCCGAAGCTCCTAGCAGCTCTAGAAATGACGTCAGAACTGCACGTTGAGCGTCACCATATTCCGTAGTATTGTAACCACGCGTCCGCGGTAGCGCGGTTAATTGTTCACCGATGGAAGTTTTGCCGAAATCATAACGTTTTCCTGTTGATCACATCCCACTGGAGGTGCCCAAAAAGATCCGAAGCTCCTAGCAGCTCTAGAAATGACGTCAGAACTGCACGTTGAGCGTCACCATATTCCGTAGTATTGTAACCACGCGTCCGCGGTAGCGCGGTTAATTGTTCACCGATGGAAGTTTTGCCGAAATCATTAACGTTTTCCTGTTGATCACATCCCACTGGAGGTGCCCAAAAAGATCCGAAGCTCCTAGCAGCTCTAGAAATGACGTCAGAACTGCACGTTGAGCGTCACCATATTCCGTAGTATTGTAACCACGCGTCCGCGGTAGCGCGGTTAATTGTTCACCGATGGAAGTTTTGCCGAAATCATAACGTTTTCCTGTTGATCACATCCCACTGGAGGTGCCCAAAAAGATCCGAAGCTCCTAGCAGCTCTAGAAATGACGTCAGAACTGCACGTTGAGCGTCACCATATTCCGTAGTATTGTAACCACGCGTCCGCGGTAGCGCGGTTAATTGTTCACCGATGGAAGTTTTGCCGAAATCATAACGTTTTCCTGTTGATCACATCCCACTGGAGGTGCCCAAAAAGATCCGAAGCTCCTAGCAGCTCTAGAAATGACGTCAGAACTGCACGTTGAGCGTCACCATATTCCGTAGTATTGTAACCACGCGTCCGCGGTAGCGCGGTTAATTGTTCACCGATGGAAGTTTTGCCGGAATGAGCAGGTTTTTCTGTTTATCACATCCCACTGGATGTGCCCAAAAAGGTCCGAACCTTCTAGCAGCTGCAGAAATGACGTGAGAACTTCACGGTGAGCGTCACCATATTCTTAGTATTGTAACCACGCTACCGCGGACGCGCGTTTAATTGTTCACCGATGGAAGTTTTGCCGGAATGAGCAGGTTTTCCTGTTGATCACATCCCACTGGGTGTGCCCAAAAAGATCCGAACCTCATAGCAGCTCTAGAAATGACGTCAGAACTGCAAGGTGAGCGTCACCATATTCCGAAGTATTGTAACCACGCTACCGCGGACGCGCGGTTAATTGTTCACCGATGGAAGTTTTACCGGAATGAACATGTTTCCTTCTTTATCACATCCCACTGGAGGTGCTCAAATAAGATCCGAACCTCCTAGCAGCTCTAGAAATGACGTCATAACTCCACGGTGAGCGTCACCATATTCCGTAGTATTGTAACCACGCGTCCGCGGTAGCGCGGTTAATTGTTCACCGATGGAAGTTTTGCCGAAATCATAACGTTTTCCTGTTGATCACATCCCACTGGAGGTGCCCAAAAAGATCCGAAGCTCCTAGCAGCTCTAGAAATGACGTCAGAACTGCACGTTGAGCGTCACCATATTCCGTAGTATTGTAACCACGCGTCCGCGGTAGCGCGGTTAATTGTTCACCGATGGAAGTTTTGCCGAAATCATTACGTTTTCCTGTTGATCACATCCCACTGGAGGTGCCCAAAAAGATCCGAAGCTCCTAGCAGCTCTAGAAATGACGTCAGAACTGCACGTTGAGCGTCACCATATTCCGTAGTATTGTAACCACGCGTCCGCGGTAGCGCGGTTAATTGTTCACCGATGGAAGTTTTGCCGAAATCATAACGTTTTCCTGTTGATCACATCCCACTGGAGGTGCCCAAAAAGATCCGAAGCTCCTAGCAGCTCTAGAAATGACGTCAGAACTGCACGTTGAGCGTCACCATATTCCGTAGTATTGTAACCACGCGTCCGCGGTAGCGCGGTTAATTGTTCACCGATGGAAGTTTTGCCGAAATCATTAACGTTTTCCTGTTGATCACATCCCACTGGAGGTGCCCAAAAAGATCCGAAGCTCCTAGCAGCTCTAGAAATGACGTCAGAACTGCACGTTGAGCGTCACCATATTCCGTAGTATTGTAACCACGCGTCCGCGGTAGCGTGGTTAATTGTTCACCGATGGAAGTTTTGCCGAAATCATAACGTTTTCCTGTTGATCACATCCCACTGGAGGTGCCCAAAAAGATCCGAAGCTCCTAGCAGCTCTAGAAATGACGTCAGAACTGCACGTTGAGCGTCACCATATTCCGTAGTATTGTAACCACGCGTCCGCGGTAGCGCGGTTAATTGTTCACCGATGGAAGTTTTGCCGAAATCATAACGTTTTCCTGTTGATCACATCCCACTGGAGGTGCCCAAAAAGATCCGAAGCTCCTAGCAGCTCTAGAAATGACGTCAGAACTGCACGTTGAGCGTCACCATATTCCGTAGTATTGTAACCACGCGTCCGCGGTAGCGCGGTTAATTGTTCACCGATGGAAGTTTTGCCGAAATCATAACGTTTTCCTGTTGATCACATCCCACTGGAGGTGCCCAAAAAGATCCGAAGCTCCTAGCAGCTCTAGAAATGACGTCAGAACTGCACGTTGAGCGTCACCATATTCCGTAGTATTGTAACCACGCGTCCGCGGTAGCGCGGTTAATTGTTCACCGATGGAAGTTTTGCCGAAATCATACGTTTTCCTGTTGATCACATCCCACTGGAGGTGCCCAAAAAGATCCGAAGCTCCTAGCAGCTCTAGAAATGACGTCAGAACTGCACGTTGAGCGTCACCATATTCCGTAGTATTGTAACCACGCGTCCGCGGTAGCGCGGTTAATTGTTCACCGATGGAAGTTTTGCCGAAATCATTACGTTTTCCTGTTGATCACATCCCATCGGATGTGCCCAAAAAGATCCGAACCTTCTAGCAGCTCTAGAAATGACGTCAGAACTGCACGGTGAGCGTCACCATATTCGTAGTATTGTAACCACGCTAACGCGAACGCGCTGTTTATTGTTCACCGATGGAAGTTTTGCCGGAATGAGCAGGTTTTTCTGTTTATCACATCCCACTGGATGTGCCCAAAAAGGTCCGAACCTTCTAGCAGCTGCAGAAATGACGTGAGAACTTCACGGTGAGCGTCACCATATTCTTAGTATTGTAACCACGCTACCGCGGACGCGCGTTTAATTGTTCACCGATGGAAGTTTTGCCGGAATGAGCAGGTTTTCTTCTTTATCACATCCCACTGGGTGTGCCCAAAAAGATCCGAACCTCATAGCAGCTCTAGAAATGACGTCAGAACTGCAAGGTGAGCGTCACCATATTCCGAAGTATTGTAACCACGCTACCGCGGACGCGCGGTTAATTGTTCACCGATGGAAGTTTTGCCGGAATGAACATGTTTCCTTCTTTATCACATCCCACTGGAGGTGCTCAAATAAGATCCGAACCTCCTAGCAGCTCTAGAAATGACGTCAGAACTCCACGGTGAGCGTCACCATATTCCGTAGTATTGCAACCACGCTACCGCGAACGCGCGGTTTATTGTTCACCGATGGAACTTTTGCCGGAATGAGCAGGTTTTCCTTTTGATCACATCCCACTGGAGGTGCCCAAAAAGATCCGAACCTTCTAGCAGCTCTAGAAATGACGTCAGAACTGCACGGTGAGCGTCATCATATTCCGTAGTATTGTAACCATGCTACCGCGGACGCGTGTTAATTGTTCACCGATGGAAGTTTTGCCGGAATGAGCAGGTTTTCCTGTTGATCACATCCCACTGGATGTGCCGAAAAAGATCCGAACCTTCTAGCAGCTCTAGAAATGACGTCAGAACTGCACGGTGAGCGTCACCATATTCGTAGTATTGTAACCACGCTACCGCGGAGGCGCGGTTAATTGTTCAACGATGGAAGTTTTGTCGGAATGAGCAGGTTTTCCTGTTGATCACATCCCACTGGATGTGCCCCAAAAGATCCTAACTTTCTAGGCGTTGTAGAAATGACGTCAGAACTGCACGGTGAGCGTCACCATATTCGTAGTATTGTAACCACGCTACCGCGGACGCGCAGTTAATTGTTCACCGATGGAAAATTTGCCGGAATGAGCAGGTTTTTCTGTTGATCACATCCCACGGGAGGTGCCCAAAGCGATCCGAACCTCCTAGCACCTCTAGAAATGACGTCAGAACTGCACGGTGAGCGTCACCATATTCCGTAGTATTGCAACCACGCTACCGCGGACGCGCGGTTAATTGTTCACCGATGGAAGTTTCGTCGGAATGAGCAGGTTTTTCTTGTTGATCACAGCCCATTAGAGGTGCTCAAAAAGATCCGAACCTTCTAGCAGCTGCAGAAATGACGCGTGTTAATTGTTCACCGATGGAAGTTTTGCCGGAATGAGCAGGTTTTCTGTTGATCACATCCCCCTAGAGGTGCCCAAAAAGATCCGAACCTTCTAGCAGCTCTAGAAATGACGTCAGAACTGCACGGTGAGCGTCACCATATTCCGTAGTATTGTAACCACGCAGCCGCGGACGCGCGGTTAATTGTTCACCGATGGAAGTTTTGCCGGAATGAACAGGTTTCCTTCTTTATCACATCCCACTGGAGGTGCCGAAATAAGATCCGAACCTCCTAGCAGCTCTAGAAATGATGTCAGAACTGCACGGTGAGCGTCACCATATTCCGTAGTATTGCAACCACGCTACCGCGGACGCGCGGTTAATTGTTCACCGATGGAAGTTTTGCCGGAATGAGCAGGTTTTCCTTTTGATCACATCCCATCGGATGTGCCCAAAAAGATCCGAACCTTCTAGCAGCTCTAGAAATGACGTCAGAACTGCACGGTGAGCGTCACCATATTCGTAGTATTGTAACAACGCGTCCGCGGTAGCGTGGTTAATTGTTCACCGATGGAAGTTTTGCCGAAATCATAACGTTTTCCTGTTGATCACATCCCACTGGAGGTGCCCAAAAAGATCCGAAGCTCCTAGCAGCTCTAGAAATGACGTCAGAACTGCACGTTGAGCGTCACCATATTCCGTAGTATTGTAACCACGCGTCCGCGGTAGCGCGGTTAATTGTTCACCGATGGAAGTTTTGCCGAAATCATAACGTTTTCCTGTTGATCACATCCCACTGGAGGTGCCCAAAAAGATCCGAAGCTCCTAGCAGCTCTAGAAATGACGTCAGAACTGCACGTTGAGCGTCACCATATTCCGTAGTATTGTAACCACGCGTCCGCGGTAGCGCGGTTAATTGTTCACCGATGGAAGTTTTGCCGAAATCATTAACGTTTTCCTGTTGATCACATCCCACTGGAGGTGCCCAAAAAGATCCGAAGCTCCTAGCAGCTCTAGAAATGACGTCAGAACTGCACGTTGAGCGTCACCATATTCCGTAGTATTGTAACCACGCGTCCGCGGTAGCGTGGTTAATTGTTCACCGATGGAAGTTTTGCCGAAATCATACGTTTTCCTGTTGATCACATCCCACTGGAGGTGCCCAAAAAGATCCGAAGCTCCTAGCAGCTCTAGAAATGACGTCAGAACTGCACGTTGAGCGTCACCATATTCCGTAGTATTGTAACCACGCGTCCGCGGTAGCGCGGTTAATTGTTCACCGATGGAAGTTTTGCCGAAATCATACGTTTTCCTGTTGATCACATCCCACTGGAGGTGCCCAAAAAGATCCGAAGCTCCTAGCAGCTCTAGAAATGACGTCAGAACTGCACGTTGAGCGTCACCATATTCCGTAGTATTGTAACCACGCGTCCGCGGTAGCGTGGTTAATTGTTCACCGATGGAAGTTTTGCCGAAATCATAACGTTTTCCTGTTGATCACATCCCACTGGAGGTGCCCAAAAAGATCCGAAGCTCCTAGCAGCTCTAGAAATGACGTCAGAACTGCACGTTGAGCGTCACCATATTCCGTAGTATTGTAACCACGCGTCCGCGGTAGCGCGGTTAATTGTTCACCGATGGAAGTTTTGCCGAAATCATAACGTTTTCCTGTTGATCACATCCCACTGGAGGTGCCCAAAAAGATCCGAAGCTCCTAGCAGCTCTAGAAATGACGTCAGAACTGCACGTTGAGCGTCACCATATTCCGTAGTATTGTAACCACGCGTCCGCGGTAGCGCGGTTAATTGTTCACCGATGGAAGTTTTGCCGAAATCATAACGTTTTCCTGTTGATCACATCCCACTGGAGGTGCCCAAAAAGATCCGAAGCTCCTAGCAGCTCTAGAAATGACGTCAGAACTGCACGTTGAGCGTCACCATATTCCGTAGTATTGTAACCACGCGTCCGCGGTAGCGCGGTTAATTGTTCACCGATGGAAGTTTTGCCGAAATCATACGTTTTCCTGTTGATCACATCCCACTAGAGGTGCTCAAAAAGATCCGAACCTTCTAGCAGCTCTAGAAATGACGTCAGAACTGCACGGTGAGCGTCATCATATTCCGTAGTATTGTAACCATGCTACCGCGGACGCGTGTTAATTGTTCACCGATGGAAGTTTTGCCGGAATGAGCATGTTTTCCTGTTGATCACATCCCACTGGATGTGCCGAAAAAGATCCGAACCTTCTAGCAGCTCTAGAAATGACGTCAGAACTGCACGGTGAGCGTCACCATATTCGTAGTATTGTAACCACGCTACCGCGGACGCGCAGTTAATTGTTCACCGATGGAAAATTTGCCGGAATGAGCAGGTTTTTCTGTTGATCACATCCCACGGGAGGTGCCCAAAGCGATCCGAACCTCCTAGCACCTCTAGAAATGACGTCAGAACTGCACGGTGAGCGTCACCATATTCCGTAGTATTGCAACCACGCTACCGCGGACGCGCGGTTAATTGTTCACCGATGGAAGTTTCGTCGGAATGAGCAGGTTTTTCTTGTTGATCACAGCCCATTAGAGGTGCTCAAAAAGATCCGAACCTTCTAGCAGCTGCAGAAATAACGCGTGTTAATTGTTCACCGATGGAAGTTTTGCCGGAATGAGCAGGTTTTCTTGTTGAACACATCCCCCTAGAGGTGCCCAAAAAGATCCGAACCTTCTAGCAGCTCTAGAAATGACGTCAGAACTGCACGGTGAGCGTCACCATATTCCGTAGTATTGTAACCACGCAGCCGCGGACGCGCGGTTAATTGTTCACCGATGGAAGTTTTGCCGGAATGAACAGGTTTCCTTCTTTATCACATCCCACTGGAGGTGCCGAAATAAGATCCGAACCTCCTAGCAGCTCTAGAAATGATGTCAGAACTGCACGGTGAGCGTCACCATATTCCGTAGTATTGCAACCACGCTACCGCGGACGCGCGGTTAATTGTTCACCGATGGAAGTTTTGCCGGAATGAGCAGGTTTTCCTTTTGATCACATCCCATCGGATGTGCCCAAAAAGATCCGAACCTTCTAGCAGCTCTAGAAATGACGTCAGAACTGCACGGTGAGCGTCACCATATTCGTAGTATTGTAACAACGCTAACGCGAACGCGCTGTTTATTGTTCACCGATGGAAGTTTTGCCGGAATGAGCAGGTTTTTCTGTTTATCACATCCCACTGGATGTGCCCAAAAAGGTCCGAACCTTCTAGCAGCTGCAGAAATGACGTGAGAACTTCACGGTGAGCGTCACCATATTCTTAGTATTGTAACCACGCTACCGCGGACGCGCGTTTAATTGTTCACCGATGGAAGTTTTGCCGGAATGAGCAGGTTTTCCTGTTGATCACATCCCACTGGGTGTGCCCAAAAAGATCCGAACCTCATAGCAGCTCTAGAAATGACGTCAGAACTGCAAGGTGAGCGTCACCATATTCCGTAGTATTGTAACCACGCTACCGCGGACGCGTGGTTAATTGTTCACCGATGGAAGTTTTGCCGAAATCATTACGTTTTCCTGTTGATCACATCCCACTGGAGGTGCCCAAAAAGATCCGAAGCTCCTAGCAGCTCTAGAAATGACGTCAGAACTGCACGTTGAGCGTCACCATATTCCGTAGTATTGTAACCACGCGTCCGCGGTAGCGCGGTTAATTGTTCACCGATGGAAGTTTTGCCGAAATCATTACGTTTTCCTGTTGATCACATCCCACTGGAGGTGCCCAAAAAGATCCGAAGCTCCTAGCAGCTCTAGAAATGACGTCAGAACTGCACGTTGAGCGTCACCATATTCCGTAGTATTGTAACCACGCGTCCGCGGTAGCGCGGTTAATTGTTCACCGATGGAAGTTTTGCCGAATCATAACGTTTTCCTGTTGATCACATCCCACTGGAGGTGCCCAAAAAGATCCGAAGCTCCTAGCAGCTCTAGAAATGACGTCAGAACTGCACGTTGAGCGTCACCATATTCCGTAGTATTGTAACCACGCGTCCGCGGTAGCGCGGTTAATTGTTCACCGATGGAAGTTTTGCCGAAATCATACGTTTTCCTGTTGATCACATCCCACTGGAGGTGCCCAAAAAGATCCGAAGCTCCTAGCAGCTCTAGAAATGACGTCAGAACTGCACGTTGAGCGTCACCATATTCCGTAGTATTGTAACCACGCGTCCGCGGTAGCGCGGTTAATTGTTCACCGATGGAAGTTTTGCCGAAATCATTACGTTTTCCTGTTGATCACATCCCACTGGAGGTGCCCAAAAAGATCCGAAGCTCCTAGCAGCTCTAGAAATGACGTCAGAACTGCACGTTGAGCGTCACCATATTCCGTAGTATTGTAACCACGCGTCCGCGGTAGCGCGGTTAATTGTTCACCGATGGAAGTTTTGCCGAAATCATAACGTTTTCCTGTTGATCACATCCCACTGGAGGTGCCCAAAAAGATCCGAAGCTCCTAGCAGCTCTAGAAATGACGTCAGAACTGCACGTTGAGCGTCACCATATTCCGTAGTATTGTAACCACGCGTCCGCGGTAGCGCGGTTAATTGTTCACCGATGGAAGTTTTGCCGAAATCATTACGTTTTCCTGTTGATCACATCCCACTGGAGGTGCCCAAAAAGATCCGAAGCTCCTAGCAGCTCTAGAAATGACGTCAGAACTGCACGTTGAGCGTCACCATATTCCGTAGTATTGTAACCACGCGTCCGCGGTAGCGCGGTTAATTGTTCACCGATGGAAGTTTTGCCGAAATCATTAACGTTTTCCTGTTGATCACATCCCACTGGAGGTGCCCAAAAAGATCCGAAGCTCCTAGCAGCTCTAGAAATGACGTCAGAACTGCACGTTGAGCGTCACCATATTCCGTAGTATTGTAACCACGCGTCCGCGGTAGCGCGGTTAATTGTTCACCGATGGAAGTTTTGCCGAAATCATAACGTTTTCCTGTTGATCACATCCCACTGGAGGTGCCCAAAAAGATCCGAAGCTCCTAGCAGCTCTAGAAATGACGTCAGAACTGCACGTTGAGCGTCACCATATTCGTAGTATTGTAACCACGCTACCGCGGACGCGTGGTTAATTGTTCACCGATGGAAAATTTGCCGGAATGAGCAGGTTTTTCTGTTGATCACATCCCACGGGAGGTGCCCAAAGCGATCCGAACCTCCTAGCACCTCTAGAAATGACGTCAGAACTGCACGTTGAGCGTCACCATATTCCGTAGTATTGCAACCACGCTACCGCGGACGCGTGGTTAATTGTTCACCGATGGAAGTTTCGTCGGAATGAGCAGGTTTTTCTTGTTGATCACAGCCCATTAGAGGTGCTCAAAAAGATCCGAACCTTCTAGCAGCTGCAGAAATAACGCGTGTTAATTGTTCACCGATGGAAGTTTTGCCGGAATGAGCAGGTTTTCTTGTTGATCACATCCCCCTAGAGGTGCCCAAAAAGATCCGAACCTTCTAGCAGCTCTAGAAATGACGTCAGAACTGCACGGTGAGCGTCACCATATTCCGTAGTATTGTAACCACGCGTCGCGGTAGCGCGGTTAATTGTTCACCGATGGAAGTTTTGCCGAAATCATTACCGTTTTCCTGTTGATCACATCCCACTGGAGGTGCCCAAAAAGATCCGAAGCTCCTAGCAGCTCTAGAAATGACGTCAGAACTGCACGTTGAGCGTCACCATATTCCGTAGTATTGTAACCACGCGTCCGCGGTAGCGCGGTTAATTGTTCACCGATGGAAGTTTTGCCGAAATCATAACGTTTTCCTGTTGATCACATCCCACTGGAGGTGCCCAAAAAGATCCGAAGCTCCTAGCAGCTCTAGAAATGACGTCAGAACTGCACGTTGAGCGTCACCATATTCCGTAGTATTGTAACCACGCGTCCGCGGTAGCGCGGTTAATTGTTCACCGATGGAAGTTTTGCCGAAATCATTACGTTTTCCTGTTGATCACATCCCACTGGAGGTGCCCAAAAAGATCCGAAGCTCCTAGCAGCTCTAGAAATGACGTCAGAACTGCACGTTGAGCGTCACCATATTCCGTAGTATTGTAACCACGCGTCCGCGGTAGCGCGGTTAATTGTTCACCGATGGAAGTTTTGCCGAAATCATTAACGTTTTCCTGTTGATCACATCCCACTGGAGGTGCCCAAAAAGATCCGAAGCTCCTAGCAGCTCTAGAAATGACGTCAGAACTGCACGTTGAGCGTCACCATATTCCGTAGTATTGTAACCACGCGTCCGCGGTAGCGCGGTTAATTGTTCACCGATGGAAGTTTTGCCGAAATCATAACGTTTTCCTGTTGATCACATCCCACTGGAGGTGCCCAAAAAGATCCGAAGCTCCTAGCAGCTCTAGAAATGACGTCAGAACTGCACGTTGAGCGTCACCATATTCCGTAGTATTGTAACCACGCGTCCGCGGTAGCGCGGTTAATTGTTCACCGATGGAAGTTTTGCCGAAATCATAACGTTTTCCTGTTGATCACATCCCACTGGAGGTGCCCAAAAAGATCCGAAGCTCCTAGCAGCTCTAGAAATGACGTCAGAACTGCACGTTGAGCGTCACCATATTCCGTAGTATTGTAACCACGCGTCCGCGGTAGCGCGGTTAATTGTTCACCGATGGAAGTTTTGCCGAAATCATAACGTTTTCCTGTTGATCACATCCCACTGGAGGTGCCCAAAAAGATCCGAAGCTCCTAGCAGCTCTAGAAATGACGTCAGAACTGCACGTTGAGCGTCACCATATTCCGTAGTATTGTAACCACGCGTCCGCGGTAGCGCGGTTAATTGTTCACCGATGGAAGTTTTGCCGAAATCATAACGTTTTCCTGTTGATCACATCCCACTGGAGGTGCCCAAAAAGATCCGAAGCTCCTAGCAGCTCTAGAAATGACGTCAGAACTGCACGTTGAGCGTCACCATATTCCGTAGTATTGTAACCACGCGTCCGCGGTAGCGCGGTTAATTGTTCACCGATGGAAGTTTTGCCGAAATCATAACGTTTTCCTGTTGATCACATCCCACTGGAGGTGCCCAAAAAGATCCGAAGCTCCTAGCAGCTCTAGAAATGACGTCAGAACTGCACGTTGAGCGTCACCATATTCCGTAGTATTGTAACCACGCGTCCGCGGTAGCGCGGTTAATTGTTCACCGATGGAAGTTTTGCCGAAATCATACGTTTTCCTGTTGATCACATCCCACTGGAGGTGCCCAAAAAGATCCGAAGCTCCTAGCAGCTCTAGAAATGACGTCAGAACTGCACGTTGAGCGTCACCATATTCCGTAGTATTGTAACCACGCGTCCGCGGTAGCGCGGTTAATTGTTCACCGATGGAAGTTTTGCCGAAATCATAACGTTTTCCTGTTGATCACATCCCACTGGAGGTGCCCAAAAAGATCCGAAGCTCCTAGCAGCTCTAGAAATGACGTCAGAACTGCACGTTGAGCGTCACCATATTCCGTAGTATTGTAACCACGCGTCCGCGGTAGCGCGGTTAATTGTTCACCGATGGAAGTTTTGCCGAAATCATAACGTTTTCCTGTTGATCACATCCCACTGGAGGTGCCCAAAAAGATCCGAAGCTCCTAGCAGCTCTAGAAATGACGTCAGAACTGCACGTTGAGCGTCACCATATTCCGTAGTATTGTAACCACGCGTCCGCGGTAGCGCGGTTAATTGTTCACCGATGGAAGTTTTGCCGAAATCATTAACGTTTTCCTGTTGATCACATCCCACTGGAGGTGCCCAAAAAGATCCGAAGCTCCTAGCAGCTCTAGAAATGACGTCAGAACTGCACGTTGAGCGTCACCATATTCCGTAGTATTGTAACCACGCGTCCGCGGTAGCGCGGTTAATTGTTCACCGATGGAAGTTTTGCCGAAATCATTAACGTTTTCCTGTTGATCACATCCCACTGGAGGTGCCCAAAAAGATCCGAAGCTCCTAGCAGCTCTAGAAATGACGTCAGAACTGCACGTTGAGCGTCACCATATTCCGTAGTATTGTAACCACGCGTCCGCGGTAGCGCGGTTAATTGTTCACCGATGGAAGTTTTGCCGAAATCATTACGTTTTCCTGTTGATCACATCCCACTGGAGGTGCCCAAAAAGATCCGAAGCTCCTAGCAGCTCTAGAAATGACGTCAGAACTGCACGTTGAGCGTCACCATATTCCGTAGTATTGTAACCACGCGTCCGCGGTAGCGCGGTTAATTGTTCACCGATGGAAGTTTTGCCGAAATCATTAACGTTTTCCTGTTGATCACATCCCACTGGAGGTGCCCAAAAAGATCCGAAGCTCCTAGCAGCTCTAGAAATGACGTCAGAACTGCACGTTGAGCGTCACCATATTCCGTAGTATTGTAACCACGCGTCCGCGGTAGCGCGGTTAATTGTTCACCGATGGAAGTTTTGCCGAAATCATTACGTTTTCCTGTTGATCACATCCCACTGGAGGTGCCCAAAAAGATCCGAAGCTCCTAGCAGCTCTAGAAATGACGTCAGAACTGCACGTTGAGCGTCACCATATTCCGTAGTATTGTAACCACGCGTCCGCGGTAGCGCGGTTAATTGTTCACCGATGGAAGTTTTGCCGAAATCATACGTTTTCCTGCTGATCACATCCCACTGGAGGTGCCCAAAAAGATCCGAAGCTCCTAGCAGCTCTAGAAATGACGTCAGAACTGCACGTTGAGCGTCACCATATTCCGTAGTATTGTAACCACGCGTCCGCGGTAGCGCGGTTAATTGTTCACCGATGGAAGTTTTGCCGAAATCATACGTTTTCCTGTTGATCACATCCCACTGGAGGTGCCCAAAAAGATCCGAAGCTCCTAGCAGCTCTAGAAATGACGTCAGAACTGCACGTTGAGCGTCACCATATTCCGTAGTATTGTAACCACGCGTCCGCGGTAGCGCGGTTAATTGTTCACCGATGGAAGTTTTGCCGAAATCATAACGTTTTCCTGTTGATCACATCCCACTGGAGGTGCCCAAAAAGATCCGAAGCTCCTAGCAGCTCTAGAAATGACGTCAGAACTGCACGTTGAGCGTCACCATATTCCGTAGTATTGTAACCACGCGTCCGCGGTAGCGCGGTTAATTGTTCACCGATGGAAGTTTTGCCGAAATCATAACGTTTTCCTGTTGATCACATCCCACTGGAGGTGCCCAAAAAGATCCGAAGCTCCTAGCAGCTCTAGAAATGACGTCAGAACTGCACGTTGAGCGTCACCATATTCCGTAGTATTGTAACCACGCGTCCGCGGTAGCGCGGTTAATTGTTCACCGATGGAAGTTTTGCCGAAATCATTACGTTTTCCTGTTGATCACATCCCACTGGAGGTGCCCAAAAAGATCCGAAGCTCCTAGCAGCTCTAGAAATGACGTCAGAACTGCACGTTGAGCGTCACCATATTCCGTAGTATTGTAACCACGCGTCCGCGGTAGCGCGGTTAATTGTTCACCGATGGAAGTTTTGCCGAAATCATTACGTTTTCCTGTTGATCACATCCCACTGGAGGTGCCCAAAAAGATCCGAAGCTCCTAGCAGCTCTAGAAATGACGTCAGAACTGCACGTTGAGCGTCACCATATTCCGTAGTATTGTAACCACGCGTCCGCGGTAGCGCGGTTAATTGTTCACCGATGGAAGTTTTGCCGAAATCATTACGTTTTCCTGTTGATCACATCCCACTGGAGGTGCCCAAAAAGATCCGAAGCTCCTAGCAGCTCTAGAAATGACGTCAGAACTGCACGTTGAGCGTCACCATATTCCGTAGTATTGTAACCACGCGTCCGCGGTAGCGCGGTTAATTGTTCACCGATGGAAGTTTTGCCGAAATCATTACGTTTTCCTGTTGATCACATCCCACTGGAGGTGCCCAAAAAGATCCGAAGCTCCTAGCAGCTCTAGAAATGACGTCAGAACTGCACGTTGAGCGTCACCATATTCCGTAGTATTGTAACCACGCGTCCGCGGTAGCGCGGTTAATTGTTCACCGATGGAAGTTTTGCCGAAATCATAACGTTTTCCTGTTGATCACATCCCACTGGAGGTGCCCAAAAAGATCCGAAGCTCCTAGCAGCTCTAGAAATGACGTCAGAACTGCACGTTGAGCGTCACCATATTCCGTAGTATTGTAACCACGCGTCCGCGGTAGCGCGGTTAATTGTTCACCGATGGAAGTTTTGCCGAAATCATTACGTTTTCCTGTTGATCACATCCCACTGGAGGTGCCCAAAAAGATCCGAAGCTCCTAGCAGCTCTAGAAATGACGTCAGAACTGCACGTTGAGCGTCACCATATTCCGTAGTATTGTAACCACGCGTCCGCGGTAGCGCGGTTAATTGTTCACCGATGGAAGTTTTGCCGAAATCAATACGTTTTCCTGTTGATCACATCCCACTGGAGGTGCCCAAAAAGATCCGAAGCTCCTAGCAGCTCTAGAAATGACGTCAGAACTGCACGTTGAGCGTCACCATATTCCGTAGTATTGTAACCACGCGTCCGCGGTAGCGCGGTTAATTGTTCACCGATGGAAGTTTTGCCGAAATCATTACGTTTTCCTGTTGATCACATCCCACTGGAGGTGCCCAAAAAGATCCGAAGCTCCTAGCAGCTCTAGAAATGACGTCAGAACTGCACGTTGAGCGTCACCATATTCCGTAGTATTGTAACCACGCGTCCGCGGTAGCGCGGTTAATTGTTCACCGATGGAAGTTTTGCCGAAATCATAACGTTTTCCTGTTGATCACATCCCACTGGAGGTGCCCAAAAAGATCCGAAGCTCCTAGCAGCTCTAGAAATGACGTCAGAACTGCACGTTGAGCGTCACCATATTCCGTAGTATTGTAACCACGCGTCCGCGGTAGCGCGGTTAATTGTTCACCGATGGAAGTTTTGCCGAAATCATACGTTTTCCTGTTGATCACATCCCACTGGAGGTGCCCAAAAGATCCGAAGCTCCTAGCAGCTCTAGAAATGACGTCAGAACTGCACGTTGAGCGTCACCATATTCCGTAGTATTGTAACCACGCGTCCGCGGTAGCGCGGTTAATTGTTCACCGATGGAAGTTTTGCCGAAATCATAACGTTTTCCTGTTGATCACATCCCACTGGAGGTGCCCAAAAAGATCCGAAGCTCCTAGCAGCTCTAGAAATGACGTCAGAACTGCACGTTGAGCGTCACCATATTCCGTAGTATTGTAACCACGCGTCCGCGGTAGCGCGGTTAATTGTTCACCGATGGAAGTTTTGCCGAAATCATTACGTTTTCCTGTTGATCACATCCCACTGGAGGTGCCCAAAAAGATCCGAAGCTCCTAGCAGCTCTAGAAATGACGTCAGAACTGCACGTTGAGCGTCACCATATTCCGTAGTATTGTAACCACGCGTCCGCGGTAGCGCGGTTAATTGTTCACCGATGGAAGTTTTGCCGAAATCATACGTTTTCCTGTTGATCACATCCCACTGGAGGTGCCCAAAAAGATCCGAAGCTCCTAGCAGCTCTAGAAATGACGTCAGAACTGCACGTTGAGCGTCACCATATTCCGTAGTATTGTAACCACGCGTCCGCGGTAGCGCGGGTTAATTGTTCACCGATGGAAGTTTGCCGAAATCATTAACGTTTTCCTGTTGATCACATCCCACTGGAGGTGCCCAAAAAGATCCGAAGCTCCTAGCAGCGCTAGAAATGACGTCAGAACTGCACGTTGAGCGTCACCATATTCCGTAGTATTGTAACCACGCGTCCCGCGGTAGCGCGGTTAATTGTTCACCGATGGAAGTTTTGCCGAAATCATTACGTTTTCCTGTTGATCACATCCCACTGGAGGTGCCCAAAAAGATCCGAAGCTCCTAGCAGCTCTAGAAATGACGTCAGAACTGCACGTTGAGCGCCACCATATTCCGTAGTATTGTAACCACGCGTCCGCGGTAGCGGGTTAATTGTTCACCGATGGAAGTTTTGCCGAAATCATAACGTTTTCCTGTTGATCACATCCCACTGGAGGTGCCCAAAAAGATCCGAAGCTCCTAGCAGCTCTAGAAATGACGTCAGAACTGCACGTTGAGCGTCACCATATTCCGTAGTATTGTAACCACGCGTCCGCGGTAGCGCGGTTAATTGTTCACCGATGGAAGTTTTGCCGAAATCATAACGTTTTCCTGTTGATCACATCCCACTGGAGGTGCCCAAAAAGATCCGAAGCTCCTAGCAGCTCTAGAAATGACGTCAGAACTGCACGTTGAGCGTCACCATATTCCGTAGTATTGTAACCACGCGTCCGCGGTAGCGCGGTTAATTGTTCACCGATGGAAGTTTTGCCGAAATCATTACGTTTTCCTGTTGATCACATCCCACTGGAGGTGCCCAAAAAGATCCGAAGCTCCTAGCAGCTCTAGAAATGACGTCAGAACTGCACGTTGAGCGTCACCATATTCCGTAGTATTGTAACCACGCGTCCGCGGTAGCGCGGTTAATTGTTCACCGATGGAAGTTTTGCCGAAATCATTACGTTTTCCTGTTGATCACATCCCACTGGAGGTGCCCAAAAAGATCCGAAGCTCCTAGCAGCTCTAGAAATGACGTCAGAACTGCACGTTGAGCGTCACCATATTCCGTAGTATTGTAACCACGCGTCCGCGGTAGCGCGGTTAATTGTTCACCGATGGAAGTTTTGCCGAAATCATAACGTTTTCCTGTTGATCACATCCCACTGGAGGTGCCCAAAAAGATCCGAAGCTCCTAGCAGCTCTAGAAATGACGTCAGAACTGCACGTTGAGCGTCACCATATTCCGTAGTATTGTAACCACGCGTCCGCGGTAGCGCGGTTAATTGTTCACCGATGGAAGTTTTGCCGAAATCATAACGTTTTCCTGTTGATCACATCCCACTGGAGGTGCCCAAAAAGATCCGAAGCTCCTAGCAGCTCTAGAAATGACGTCAGAACTGCACGTTGAGCGTCACCATATTCCGTAGTATTGTAACCACGCGTCCGCGGTAGCGCGGTTAATTGTTCACCGATGGAAGTTTTGCCGAAATCATTACGTTTTCCTGTTGATCACATCCCACTGGAGGTGCCCAAAAAGATCCGAAGCTCCTAGCAGCTCTAGAAATGACGTCAGAACTGCACGTTGAGCGTCACCATATTCCGTAGTATTGTAACCACGCGTCCGCGGTAGCGCGGTTAATTGTTCACCGATGGAAGTTTTGCCGAAATCATAACGTTTTCCTGTTGATCACATCCCACTGGAGGTGCCCAAAAAGATCCGAAGCTCCTAGCAGCTCTAGAAATGACGTCAGAACTGCACGTTGAGCGTCACCATATTCCGTAGTATTGTAACCACGCGTCCGCGGTAGCGCGGTTAATTGTTCACCGATGGAAGTTTTGCCGAAATCATTACGTTTTCCTGTTGATCACATCCCACTGGAGGTGCCCAAAAAGATCCGAAGCTCCTAGCAGCTCTAGAAATGACGTCAGAACTGCACGTTGAGCGTCACCATATTCCGTAGTATTGTAACCACGCGTCCGCGGTAGCGCGGTTAATTGTTCACCGATGGAAGTTTTGCCGAAATCATAACGTTTTCCTGTTGATCACATCCCACTGGAGGTGCCCAAAAAGATCCGAAGCTCCTAGCAGCTCTAGAAATGACGTCAGAACTGCACGTTGAGCGTCACCATATTCCGTAGTATTGTAACCACGCGTCCGCGGTAGCGCGGTTAATTGTTCACCGATGGAAGTTTTGCCGAAATCATACGTTTTCCTGTTGATCACATCCCACTGGAGGTGCCCAAAAAGATCCGAAGCTCCTAGCAGCTCTAGAAATGACGTCAGAACTGCACGTTGAGCGTCACCATATTCCGTAGTATTGTAACCACGCGTCCGCGGTAGCGCGGTTAATTGTTCACCGATGGAAGTTTTGCCGAAATCATACGTTTTCCTGTTGATCACATCCCACTGGAGGTGCCCAAAAAGATCCGAAGCTCCTAGCAGCTCTAGAAATGACGTCAGAACTGCACGTTGAGCGTCACCATATTCCGTAGTATTGTAACCACGCGTCCGCGGTAGCGCGGTTAATTGTTCACCGATGGAAGTTTTGCCGAAATCATAACGTTTTCCTGTTGATCACATCCCACTGGAGGTGCCCAAAAAGATCCGAAGCTCCTAGCAGCTCTAGAAATGACGTCAGAACTGCACGTTGAGCGTCACCATATTCCGTAGTATTGTAACCACGCGTCCGCGGTAGCGCGGTTAATTGTTCACCGATGGAAGTTTTGCCGAAATCATTACGTTTTCCTGTTGATCACATCCCACTGGAGGTGCCCAAAAAGATCCGAAGCTCCTAGCAGCTCTAGAAATGACGTCAGAACTGCACGTTGAGCGTCACCATATTCCGTAGTATTGTAACCACGCGTCCGCGGTAGCGCGGTTAATTGTTCACCGATGGAAGTTTTGCCGAAATCATTACGTTTTCCTGTTGATCACATCCCACTGGAGGTGCCCAAAAAGATCCGAAGCTCCTAGCAGCTCTAGAAATGACGTCAGAACTGCACGTTGAGCGTCACCATATTCCGTAGTATTGTAACCACGCGTCCGCGGTAGCGCGGTTAATTGTTCACCGATGGAAGTTTTGCCGAAATCATTACGTTTTCCTGTTGATCACATCCCACTGGAGGTGCCCAAAAAGATCCGAAGCTCCTAGCAGCTCTAGAAATGACGTCAGAACTGCACGTTGAGCGTCACCATATTCCGTAGTATTGTAACCACGCGTCCGCGGTAGCGCGGTTAATTGTTCACCGATGGAAGTTTTGCCGAAATCATAACGTTTTCCTGTTGATCACATCCCACTGGAGGTGCCCAAAAAGATCCGAAGCTCCTAGCAGCTCTAGAAATGACGTCAGAACTGCACGTTGAGCGTCACCATATTCCGTAGTATTGTAACCACGCGTCCGCGGTAGCGCGGTTAATTGTTCACCGATGGAAGTTTTGCCGAAATCATTACGTTTTCCTGTTGATCACATCCCACTGGAGGTGCCCAAAAAGATCCGAAGCTCCTAGCAGCTCTAGAAATGACGTCAGAACTGCACGTTGAGCGTCACCATATTCCGTAGTATTGTAACCACGCGTCCGCGGTAGCGCGGTTAATTGTTCACCGATGGAAGTTTTGCCGAAATCATAACGTTTTCCTGTTGATCACATCCCACTGGAGGTGCCCAAAAAGATCCGAAGCTCCTAGCAGCTCTAGAAATGACGTCAGAACTGCACGTTGAGCGTCACCATATTCCGTAGTATTGTAACCACGCGTCCGCGGTAGCGCGGTTAATTGTTCACCGATGGAAGTTTTGCCGAAATCATTACGTTTTCCTGTTGATCACATCCCACTGGAGGTGCCCAAAAAGATCCGAAGCTCCTAGCAGCTCTAGAAATGACGTCAGAACTGCACGTTGAGCGTCACCATATTCCGTAGTATTGTAACCACGCGTCCGCGGTAGCGCGGTTAATTGTTCACCGATGGAAGTTTTGCCGAAATCATAACGTTTTCCTGTTGATCACATCCCACTGGAGGTGCCCAAAAAGATCCGAAGCTCCTAGCAGCTCTAGAAATGACGTCAGAACTGCACGTTGAGCGTCACCATATTCCGTAGTATTGTAACCACGCGTCCGCGGTAGCGCGGTTAATTGTTCACCGATGGAAGTTTTGCCGAAATCATTACGTTTTCCTGTTGATCACATCCCACTGGAGGTGCCCAAAAAGATCCGAAGCTCCTAGCAGCTCTAGAAATGACGTCAGAACTGCACGTTGAGCGTCACCATATTCCGTAGTATTGTAACCACGCGTCCGCGGTAGCGCGGTTAATTGTTCACCGATGGAAGTTTTGCCGAAATCATTACGTTTTCCTGTTGATCACATCCCACTGGAGGTGCCCAAAAAGATCCGAAGCTCCTAGCAGCTCTAGAAATGACGTCAGAACTGCACGTTGAGCGTCACCATATTCCGTAGTATTGTAACCACGCGTCCGCGGTAGCGCGGTTAATTGTTCACCGATGGAAGTTTTGCCGAAATCATTACGTTTTCCTGTTGATCACATCCCACTGGAGGTGCCCAAAAAGATCCGAAGCTCCTAGCAGCTCTAGAAATGACGTCAGAACTGCACGTTGAGCGTCACCATATTCCGTAGTATTGTAACCACGCGTCCGCGGTAGCGCGGTTAATTGTTCACCGATGGAAGTTTTGCCGAAATCATAACGTTTTCCTGTTGATCACATCCCACTGGAGGTGCCCAAAAAGATCCGAAGCTCCTAGCAGCTCTAGAAATGACGTCAGAACTGCACGTTGAGCGTCACCATATTCCGTAGTATTGTAACCACGCGTCCGCGGTAGCGCGGTTAATTGTTCACCGATGGAAGTTTTGCCGAAATCATAACGTTTTCCTGTTGATCACATCCCACTGGAGGTGCCCAAAAAGATCCGAAGCTCCTAGCAGCTCTAGAAATGACGTCAGAACTGCACGTTGAGCGTCACCATATTCCGTAGTATTGTAACCACGCGTCCGCGGTAGCGCGGTTAATTGTTCACCGATGGAAGTTTTGCCGAAATCATAACGTTTTCCTGTTGATCACATCCCACTGGAGGTGCCCAAAAAGATCCGAAGCTCCTAGCAGCTCTAGAAATGACGTCAGAACTGCACGTTGAGCGTCACCATATTCCGTAGTATTGTAACCACGCGTCCGCGGTAGCGCGGTTAATTGTTCACCGATGGAAGTTTTGCCGAAATCATTAACGTTTTCCTGTTGATCACATCCCACTGGAGGTGCCCAAAAAGATCCGAAGCTCCTAGCAGCTCTAGAAATGACGTCAGAACTGCACGTTGAGCGTCACCATATTCCGTAGTATTGTAACCACGCGTCCGCGGTAGCGCGGTTAATTGTTCACCGATGGAAGTTTTGCCGAAATCATTACGTTTTCCTGTTGATCACATCCCACTGGAGGTGCCCAAAAAGATCCGAAGCTCCTAGCAGCTCTAGAAATGACGTCAGAACTGCACGTTGAGCGTCACCATATTCCGTAGTATTGTAACCACGCGTCCGCGGTAGCGCGGTTAATTGTTCACCGATGGAAGTTTTGCCGAAATCATAATGTTTTCCTGTTGATCACATCCCACTGGAGGTGCCCAAAAAGATCCGAAGCTCCTAGCAGCTCTAGAAATGACGTCAGAACTGCACGTTGAGCGTCACCATATTCCGTAGTATTGTAACCACGCGTCCGCGGTAGCGCGGTTAATTGTTCACCGATGGAAGTTTTGCCGAAATCATTACGTTTTCCTGTTGATCACATCCCACTGGAGGTGCCCAAAAAGATCCGAAGCTCCTAGCAGCTCTAGAAATGACGTCAGAACTGCACGTTGAGCGTCACCATATTCCGTAGTATTGTAACCACGCGTCCGCGGTAGCGCGGTTAATTGTTCACCGATGGAAGTTTTGCCGAAATCATTACGTTTTCCTGTTGATCACATCCCACTGGAGGTGCCCAAAAAGATCCGAAGCTCCTAGCAGCTCTAGAAATGACGTCAGAACTGCACGTTGAGCGTCACCATATTCCGTAGTATTGTAACCACGCGTCCGCGGTAGCGCGGTTAATTGTTCACCGATGGAAGTTTTGCCGAAATCATTACGTTTTCCTGTTGATCACATCCCACTGGAGGTGCCCAAAAAGATCCGAAGCTCCTAGCAGCTCTAGAAATGACGTCAGAACTGCACGTTGAGCGTCACCATATTCCGTAGTATTGTAACCACGCGTCCGCGGTAGCGCGGTTAATTGTTCACCGATGGAAGTTTTGCCGAAATCATTAACGTTTTCCTGTTGATCACATCCCACTGGAGGTGCCCAAAAAGATCCGAAGCTCCTAGCAGCTCTAGAAATGACGTCAGAACTGCACGTTGAGCGTCACCATATTCCGTAGTATTGTAACCACGCGTCCGCGGTAGCGCGGTTAATTGTTCACCGATGGAAGTTTTGCCGAAATCATAACGTTTTCCTGTTGATCACATCCCACTGGAGGTGCCCAAAAAGATCCGAAGCTCCTAGCAGCTCTAGAAATGACGTCAGAACTGCACGTTGAGCGTCACCATATTCCGTAGTATTGTAACCACGCGTCCGCGGTAGCGCGGTTAATTGTTCACCGATGGAAGTTTTGCCGAAATCATTACGTTTTCCTGTTGATCACATCCCACTGGAGGTGCCCAAAAAGATCCGAAGCTCCTAGCAGCTCTAGAAATGACGTCAGAACTGCACGTTGAGCGTCACCATATTCCGTAGTATTGTAACCACGCGTCCGCGGTAGCGCGGTTAATTGTTCACCGATGGAAGTTTTGCCGAAATCATTACGTTTTCCTGTTGATCACATCCCACTGGAGGTGCCCAAAAAGATCCGAAGCTCCTAGCAGCTCTAGAAATGACGTCAGAACTGCACGTTGAGCGTCACCATATTCCGTAGTATTGTAACCACGCGTCCGCGGTAGCGCGGTTAATTGTTCACCGATGGAAGTTTTGCCGAAATCATAACGTTTTCCTGTTGATCACATCCCACTGGAGGTGCCCAAAAAGATCCGAAGCTCCTAGCAGCTCTAGAAATGACGTCAGAACTGCACGTTGAGCGTCACCATATTCCGTAGTATTGTAACCACGCGTCCGCGGTAGCGTGGTTAATTGTTCACCGATGGAAGTTTTGCCGAAATCATAACGTTTTCCTGTTGATCACATCCCACTGGAGGTGCCCAAAAAGATCCGAAGCTCCTAGCAGCTCTAGAAATGACGTCAGAACTGCACGTTGAGCGTCACCATATTCCGTAGTATTGTAACCACGCGTCCGCGGTAGCGCGGTTAATTGTTCACCGATGGAAGTTTTGCCGAAATCATAACGTTTTCCTGTTGATCACATCCCACTGGAGGTGCCCAAAAAGATCCGAAGCTCCTAGCAGCTCTAGAAATGACGTCAGAACTGCACGTTGAGCGTCACCATATTCCGTAGTATTGTAACCACGCGTCCGCGGTAGCGCGGTTAATTGTTCACCGATGGAAGTTTTGCCGAAATCATAACGTTTTCCTGTTGATCACATCCCACTGGAGGTGCCCAAAAAGATCCGAAGCTCCTAGCAGCTCTAGAAATGACGTCAGAACTGCACGTTGAGCGTCACCATATTCCGTAGTATTGTAACCACGCGTCCGCGGTAGCGCGGTTAATTGTTCACCGATGGAAGTTTTGCCGAAATCATAACGTTTTCCTGTTGATCACATCCCACTGGAGGTGCCCAAAAAGATCCGAAGCTCCTAGCAGCTCTAGAAATGACGTCAGAACTGCACGTTGAGCGTCACCATATTCCGTAGTATTGTAACCACGCGTCCGCGGTAGCGCGGTTAATTGTTCACCGATGGAAGTTTTGCCGAAATCATTAACGTTTTCCTGTTGATCACATCCCACTGGAGGTGCCCAAAAAGATCCGAAGCTCCTAGCAGCTCTAGAAATGACGTCAGAACTGCACGTTGAGCGTCACCATATTCCGTAGTATTGTAACCACGCGTCCGCGGTAGCGCGGTTAATTGTTCACCGATGGAAGTTTTGCCGAAATCATAACGTTTTCCTGTTGATCACATCCCACTGGAGGTGCCCAAAAAGATCCGAAGCTCCTAGCAGCTCTAGAAATGACGTCAGAACTGCACGTTGAGCGTCACCATATTCCGTAGTATTGTAACCACGCGTCCGCGGTAGCGCGGTTAATTGTTCACCGATGGAAGTTTTGCCGAAATCATAACGTTTTCCTGTTGATCACATCCCACTGGAGGTGCCCAAAAAGATCCGAAGCTCCTAGCAGCTCTAGAAATGACGTCAGAACTGCACGTTGAGCGTCACCATATTCCGTAGTATTGTAACCACGCGTCCGCGGTAGCGCGGTTAATTGTTCACCGATGGAAGTTTTGCCGAAATCATAACGTTTTCCTGTTGATCACATCCCACTGGAGGTGCCCAAAAAGATCCGAAGCTCCTAGCAGCTCTAGAAATGACGTCAGAACTGCACGTTGAGCGTCACCATATTCCGTAGTATTGTAACCACGCGTCCGCGGTAGCGCGGTTAATTGTTCACCGATGGAAGTTTTGCCGAAATCATACGTTTTCCTGTTGATCACATCCCACTGGAGGTGCCCAAAAAGATCCGAAGCTCCTAGCAGCTCTAGAAATGACGTCAGAACTGCACGTTGAGCGTCACCATATTCCGTAGTATTGTAACCACGCGTCCGCGGTAGCGCGGTTAATTGTTCACCGATGGAAGTTTTGCCGAAATCATTAACGTTTTCCTGTTGATCACATCCCACTGGAGGTGCCCAAAAAGATCCGAAGCTCCTAGCAGCTCTAGAAATGACGTCAGAACTGCACGTTGAGCGTCACCATATTCCGTAGTATTGTAACCACGCGTCCGCGGTAGCGCGGTTAATTGTTCACCGATGGAAGTTTTGCCGAAATCATAACGTTTTCCTGTTGATCACATCCCACTGGAGGTGCCCAAAAAGATCCGAAGCTCCTAGCAGCTCTAGAAATGACGTCAGAACTGCACGTTGAGCGTCACCATATTCCGTAGTATTGTAACCACGCGTCCGCGGTAGCGCGGTTAATTGTTCACCGATGGAAGTTTTGCCGAAATCATTACGTTTTCCTGTTGATCACATCCCACTGGAGGTGCCCAAAAAGATCCGAAGCTCCTAGCAGCTCTAGAAATGACGTCAGAACTGCACGTTGAGCGTCACCATATTCCGTAGTATTGTAACCACGCGTCCGCGGTAGCGCGGTTAATTGTTCACCGATGGAAGTTTTGCCGAAATCATAACGTTTTCCTGTTGATCACATCCCACTGGAGGTGCCCAAAAAGATCCGAAGCTCCTAGCAGCTCTAGAAATGACGTCAGAACTGCACGTTGAGCGTCACCATATTCCGTAGTATTGTAACCACGCGTCCGCGGTAGCGCGGTTAATTGTTCACCGATGGAAGTTTTGCCGAAATCATAACGTTTTCCTGTTGATCACATCCCACTGGAGGTGCCCAAAAAGATCCGAAGCTCCTAGCAGCTCTAGAAATGACGTCAGAACTGCACGTTGAGCGTCACCATATTCCGTAGTATTGTAACCACGCGTCCGCGGTAGCGCGGTTAATTGTTCACCGATGGAAGTTTTGCCGAAATCATAACGTTTTCCTGTTGATCACATCCCACTGGAGGTGCCCAAAAAGATCCGAAGCTCCTAGCAGCTCTAGAAATGACGTCAGAACTGCACGTTGAGCGTCACCATATTCCGTAGTATTGTAACCACGCGTCCGCGGTAGCGCGGTTAATTGTTCACCGATGGAAGTTTTGCCGAAATCATTACGTTTTCCTGTTGATCACATCCCACTGGAGGTGCCCAAAAAGATCCGAAGCTCCTAGCAGCTCTAGAAATGACGTCAGAACTGCACGTTGAGCGTCACCATATTCCGTAGTATTGTAACCACGCGTCCGCGGTAGCGTGGTTAATTGTTCACCGATGGAAGTTTTGCCGAAATCATAACGTTTTCCTGTTGATCACATCCCACTGGAGGTGCCCAAAAAGATCCGAAGCTCCTAGCAGCTCTAGAAATGACGTCAGAACTGCACGTTGAGCGTCACCATATTCCGTAGTATTGTAACCACGCGTCCGCGGTAGCGCGGTTAATTGTTCACCGATGGAAGTTTTGCCGAAATCATAACGTTTTCCTGTTGATCACATCCCACTGGAGGTGCCCAAAAAGATCCGAAGCTCCTAGCAGCTCTAGAAATGACGTCAGAACTGCACGTTGAGCGTCACCATATTCCGTAGTATTGTAACCACGCGTCCGCGGTAGCGCGGTTAATTGTTCACCGATGGAAGTTTTGCCGAAATCATTAACGTTTTCCTGTTGATCACATCCCACTGGAGGTGCCCAAAAAGATCCGAAGCTCCTAGCAGCTCTAGAAATGACGTCAGAACTGCACGTTGAGCGTCACCATATTCCGTAGTATTGTAACCACGCGTCCGCGGTAGCGCGGTTAATTGTTCACCGATGGAAGTTTTGCCGAAATCATAACGTTTTCCTGTTGATCACATCCCACTGGAGGTGCCCAAAAAGATCCGAAGCTCCTAGCAGCTCTAGAAATGACGTCAGAACTGCACGTTGAGCGTCACCATATTCCGTAGTATTGTAACCACGCGTCCGCGGTAGCGCGGTTAATTGTTCACCGATGGAAGTTTTGCCGAAATCATAACGTTTTCCTGTTGATCACATCCCACTGGAGGTGCCCAAAAAGATCCGAAGCTCCTAGCAGCTCTAGAAATGACGTCAGAACTGCACGTTGAGCGTCACCATATTCCGTAGTATTGTAACCACGCGTCCGCGGTAGCGCGGTTAATTGTTCACCGATGGAAGTTTTGCCGAAATCATTACGTTTTCCTGTTGATCACATCCCACTGGAGGTGCCCAAAAAGATCCGAAGCTCCTAGCAGCTCTAGAAATGACGTCAGAACTGCACGTTGAGCGTCACCATATTCCGTAGTATTGTAACCACGCGTCCGCGGTAGCGTGGTTAATTGTTCACCGATGGAAGTTTTGCCGAAATCATAACGTTTTCCTGTTGATCACATCCCACTGGAGGTGCCCAAAAAGATCCGAAGCTCCTAGCAGCTCTAGAAATGACGTCAGAACTGCACGTTGAGCGTCACCATATTCCGTAGTATTGTAACCACGCGTCCGCGGTAGCGCGGTTAATTGTTCACCGATGGAAGTTTTGCCGAAATCATTAACGTTTTCCTGTTGATCACATCCCACTGGAGGTGCCCAAAAAGATCCGAAGCTCCTAGCAGCTCTAGAAATGACGTCAGAACTGCACGTTGAGCGTCACCATATTCCGTAGTATTGTAACCACGCGTCCGCGGTAGCGCGGTTAATTGTTCACCGATGGAAGTTTTGCCGAAATCATTACGTTTTCCTGTTGATCACATCCCACTGGAGGTGCCCAAAAAGATCCGAAGCTCCTAGCAGCTCTAGAAATGACGTCAGAACTGCACGTTGAGCGTCACCATATTCCGTAGTATTGTAACCACGCGTCCGCGGTAGCGCTGTTAATTGTTCACCGATGGAAGTTTTGCCGAAATCATTACGTTTTCCTGTTGATCACATCCCACTGGAGGTGCCCAAAAAGATCCGAAGCTCCTAGCAGCTCTAGAAATGACGTCAGAACTGCACGTTGAGCGTCACCATATTCCGTAGTATTGTAACCACGCGTCCGCGGTAGCGCGGTTAATTGTTCACCGATGGAAGTTTTGCCGAAATCATTACGTTTTCCTGTTGATCACATCCCACTGGAGGTGCCCAAAAAGATCCGAAGCTCCTAGCAGCTCTAGAAATGACGTCAGAACTGCACGTTGAGCGTCACCATATTCCGTAGTATTGTAACCACGCGTCCGCGGTAGCGTGGTTAATTGTTCACCGATGGAAGTTTTGCCGAAATCATACGTTTTCCTGTTGATCACATCCCACTGGAGGTGCCCAAAAAGATCCGAAGCTCCTAGCAGCTCTAGAAATGACGTCAGAACTGCACGTTGAGCGTCACCATATTCCGTAGTATTGTAACCACGCGTCCGCGGTAGCGCGGTTAATTGTTCACCGATGGAAGTTTTGCCGAAATCATTACGTTTTCCTGTTGATCACATCCCACTGGAGGTGCCCAAAAAGATCCGAAGCTCCTAGCAGCTCTAGAAATGACGTCAGAACTGCACGTTGAGCGTCACCATATTCCGTAGTATTGTAACCACGCGTCCGCGGTAGCGCGGTTAATTGTTCACCGATGGAAGTTTTGCCGAAATCATTAACGTTTTCCTGTTGATCACATCCCACTGGAGGTGCCCAAAAAGATCCGAAGCTCCTAGCAGCTCTAGAAATGACGTCAGAACTGCACGTTGAGCGTCACCATATTCCGTAGTATTGTAACCACGCGTCCGCGGTAGCGCGGTTAATTGTTCACCGATGGAAGTTTTGCCGAAATCATAACGTTTTCCTGTTGATCACATCCCACTGGAGGTGCCCAAAAAGATCCGAAGCTCCTAGCAGCTCTAGAAATGACGTCAGAACTGCACGTTGAGCGTCACCATATTCCGTAGTATTGTAACCACGCGTCCGCGGTAGCGCGGTTAATTGTTCACCGATGGAAGTTTTGCCGAAATCATTAACGTTTTCCTGTTGATCACATCCCACTGGAGGTGCCCAAAAAGATCCGAAGCTCCTAGCAGCTCTAGAAATGACGTCAGAACTGCACGTTGAGCGTCACCATATTCCGTAGTATTGTAACCACGCGTCCGCGGTAGCGCGGTTAATTGTTCACCGATGGAAGTTTTGCCGAAATCATACGTTTTCCTGTTGATCACATCCCACTGGAGGTGCCCAAAAAGATCCGAAGCTCCTAGCAGCTCTAGAAATGACGTCAGAACTGCACGTTGAGCGTCACCATATTCCGTAGTATTGTAACCACGCGTCCGCGGTAGCGTGGTTAATTGTTCACCGATGGAAGTTTTGCCGAAATCATTACGTTTTCCTGTTGATCACATCCCACTGGAGGTGCCCAAAAAGATCCGAAGCTCCTAGCAGCTCTAGAAATGACGTCAGAACTGCACGTTGAGCGTCACCATATTCCGTAGTATTGTAACCACGCGTCCGCGGTAGCGCGGTTAATTGTTCACCGATGGAAGTTTTGCCGAAATCATTAACGTTTTCCTGTTGATCACATCCCACTGGAGGTGCCCAAAAAGATCCGAAGCTCCTAGCAGCTCTAGAAATGACGTCAGAACTGCACGTTGAGCGTCACCATATTCCGTAGTATTGTAACCACGCGTCCGCGGTAGCGCGGTTAATTGTTCACCGATGGAAGTTTTGCCGAAATCATTACGTTTTCCTGTTGATCACATCCCACTGGAGGTGCCCAAAAAGATCCGAAGCTCCTAGCAGCTCTAGAAATGACGTCAGAACTGCACGTTGAGCGTCACCATATTCCGTAGTATTGTAACCACGCGTCCGCGGTAGCGCGGTTAATTGTTCACCGATGGAAGTTTTGCCGAAATCATTACGTTTTCCTGTTGATCACATCCCACTGGAGGTGCCCAAAAAGATCCGAAGCTCCTAGCAGCTCTAGAAATGACGTCAGAACTGCACGTTGAGCGTCACCATATTCCGTAGTATTGTAACCACGCGTCCGCGGTAGCGCGGTTAATTGTTCACCGATGGAAGTTTTGCCGAAATCATTAACGTTTTCCTGTTGATCACATCCCACTGGAGGTGCCCAAAAAGATCCGAAGCTCCTAGCAGCTCTAGAAATGACGTCAGAACTGCACGTTGAGCGTCACCATATTCCGTAGTATTGTAACCACGCGTCCGCGGTAGCGTGGTTAATTGTTCACCGATGGAAGTTTTGCCGAAATCATAACGTTTTCCTGTTGATCACATCCCACTGGAGGTGCCCAAAAAGATCCGAAGCTCCTAGCAGCTCTAGAAATGACGTCAGAACTGCACGTTGAGCGTCACCATATTCCGTAGTATTGTAACCACGCGTCCGCGGTAGCGTGGTTAATTGTTCACCGATGGAAGTTTTGCCGAAATCATTACGTTTTCCTGTTGATCACATCCCACTGGAGGTGCCCAAAAAGATCCGAAGCTCCTAGCAGCTCTAGAAATGACGTCAGAACTGCACGTTGAGCGTCACCATATTCCGTAGTATTGTAACCACGCGTCCGCGGTAGCGCGGTTAATTGTTCACCGATGGAAGTTTTGCCGAAATCATTACGTTTTCCTGTTGATCACATCCCACTGGAGGTGCCCAAAAAGATCCGAAGCTCCTAGCAGCTCTAGAAATGACGTCAGAACTGCACGTTGAGCGTCACCATATTCCGTAGTATTGTAACCACGCGTCCGCGGTAGCGCGGTTAATTGTTCACCGATGGAAGTTTTGCCGAAATCATTACGTTTTCCTGTTGATCACATCCCACTGGAGGTGCCCAAAAAGATCCGAAGCTCCTAGCAGCTCTAGAAATGACGTCAGAACTGCACGTTGAGCGTCACCATATTCCGTAGTATTGTAACCACGCGTCCGCGGTAGCGCGGTTAATTGTTCACCGATGGAAGTTTTGCCGAAATCATAACGTTTTCCTGTTGATCACATCCCACTGGAGGTGCCCAAAAAGATCCGAAGCTCCTAGCAGCTCTAGAAATGACGTCAGAACTGCACGTTGAGCGTCACCATATTCCGTAGTATTGTAACCACGCGTCCGCGGTAGCGCGGTTAATTGTTCACCGATGGAAGTTTTGCCGAAATCATAACGTTTTCCTGTTGATCACATCCCACTGGAGGTGCCCAAAAAGATCCGAAGCTCCTAGCAGCTCTAGAAATGACGTCAGAACTGCACGTTGAGCGTCACCATATTCCGTAGTATTGTAACCACGCGTCCGCGGTAGCGCGGTTAATTGTTCACCGATGGAAGTTTTGCCGAAATCATTACGTTTTCCTGTTGATCACATCCCACTGGAGGTGCCCAAAAAGATCCGAAGCTCCTAGCAGCTCTAGAAATGACGTCAGAACTGCACGTTGAGCGTCACCATATTCCGTAGTATTGTAACCACGCGTCCGCGGTAGCGCGGTTAATTGTTCACCGATGGAAGTTTTGCCGAAATCATAACGTTTTCCTGTTGATCACATCCCACTGGAGGTGCCCAAAAAGATCCGAAGCTCCTAGCAGCTCTAGAAATGACGTCAGAACTGCACGTTGAGCGTCATCCATATTCCGTAGTATTGTAACCACGCGTCCGCGGTAGCGTGGTTAATTGTTCACCGATGGAAGTTTTGCCGAAATCATAACGTTTTCCTGTTGATCACATCCCACTGAGGTGCCCAAAAAGATCCGAAGCTCCTAGCAGCTCTAGAAATGACGTCAGAACTGCACGTTGAGCGTCACCATATTCCGTAGTATTGTAACCACGCGTACCGCGGTAGCGCGGTTAATTGTTCACCGATGGAAGTTTTGCCGAATCATAACGTTTCCTGTTGATCACATCCCACTGGAGGTGCCCAAATAAGATCCGAAGCTCCTAGCAGCTCTAGAAATGACGTCAGAACTGCACGTTGAGCGTCACCATATTCCGTAGTATTGTAACCACGCGTACCGCGGTAGCGCGGTTAATTGTTCACCGATGGAAGTTTTGCCGAAATCATTACGTTTTCCTGTTGATCACATCCCACTGGAGGTGCCCAAAAAGATCCGAAGCTCTAGCAGCTCTAGAAATGACGTCAGAACTGCACGTTGAGCGTCACCATATTCCGTAGTATTGTAGCCACGCGTACCGCGGTACGCGCGGTTTATTGTTCACACGATGGAAGTTTTGCCGAAATCATACGTTTTCCTGTTGATTCACATCCCACTGGAGGTGCCCAAAAAGATCCGAAGCTCCTAGCAGCTCTAGAAATGACGTCAGAACTGCACGTTGAGCGTCACCATATTCCGTAGTATTGTAACCACGCGTCCGCGGTAGCGCGGTTAATTGTTCACCGATGGAAGTTTTGCCGAAATCATTACGTTTTCCTGTTGATCACATCCCACTGGAGGTGCCCAAAAAGATCCGAAGCTCCTAGCAGCTCTAGAAATGACGTCAGAACTGCACGTTGAGCGTCACCATATTCCGTAGTATTGTAACCACGCGTCCGCGGTAGCGCGGTTAATTGTTCACCGATGGAAGTTTTGCCGAAATCATTACGTTTTCCTGTTGATCACATCCCACTGGAGGTGCCCAAAAAGATCCGAAGCTCCTAGCAGCTCTAGAAATGACGTCAGAACTGCACGTTGAGCGTCACCATATTCCGTAGTATTGTAACCACGCGTCCGCGGTAGCGCGGTTAATTGTTCACCGATGGAAGTTTTGCCGAAATCATACGTTTTCCTGTTGATCACATCCCACTGGAGGTGCCCAAAAAGATCCGAAGCTCCTAGCAGCTCTAGAAATGACGTCAGAACTGCACGTTGAGCGTCACCATATTCCGTAGTATTGTAACCACGCGTCCGCGGTAGCGCGGTTAATTGTTCACCGATGGAAGTTTTGCCGAAATCATTACGTTTTCCTGTTGATCACATCCCACTGGAGGTGCCCAAAAAGATCCGAAGCTCCTAGCAGCTCTAGAAATGACGTCAGAACTGCACGTTGAGCGTCACCATATTCCGTAGTATTGTAACCACGCGTCCGCGGTAGCGCGGTTAATTGTTCACCGATGGAAGTTTTGCCGAAATCATTACGTTTTCCTGTTGATCACATCCCACTGGAGGTGCCCAAAAAGATCCGAAGCTCCTAGCAGCTCTAGAAATGACGTCAGAACTGCACGTTGAGCGTCACCATATTCCGTAGTATTGTAACCACGCGTCCGCGGTAGCGCGGTTAATTGTTCACCGATGGAAGTTTTGCCGAAATCATAACGTTTTCCTGTTGATCACATCCCACTGGAGGTGCCCAAAAAGATCCGAAGCTCCTAGCAGCTCTAGAAATGACGTCAGAACTGCACGTTGAGCGTCACCATATTCCGTAGTATTGTAACCACGCGTCCGCGGTAGCGCGGTTAATTGTTCACCGATGGAAGTTTTGCCGAAATCATTAACGTTTTCCTGTTGATCACATCCCACTGGAGGTGCCCAAAAAGATCCGAAGCTCCTAGCAGCTCTAGAAATGACGTCAGAACTGCACGTTGAGCGTCACCATATTCCGTAGTATTGTAACCACGCGTCCGCGGTAGCGCGGTTAATTGTTCACCGATGGAAGTTTTGCCGAAATCATTACGTTTTCCTGTTGATCACATCCCACTGGAGGTGCCCAAAAAGATCCGAAGCTCCTAGCAGCTCTAGAAATGACGTCAGAACTGCACGTTGAGCGTCACCATATTCCGTAGTATTGTAACCACGCGTCCGCGGTAGCGCGGTTAATTGTTCACCGATGGAAGTTTTGCCGAAATCATTACGTTTTCCTGTTGATCACATCCCACTGGAGGTGCCCAAAAAGATCCGAAGCTCCTAGCAGCTCTAGAAATGACGTCAGAACTGCACGTTGAGCGTCACCATATTCCGTAGTATTGTAACCACGCGTCCGCGGTAGCGCGGTTAATTGTTCACCGATGGAAGTTTTGCCGAAATCATAACGTTTTCCTGTTGATCACATCCCACTGGAGGTGCCCAAAAAGATCCGAAGCTCCTAGCAGCTCTAGAAATGACGTCAGAACTGCACGTTGAGCGTCACCATATTCCGTAGTATTGTAACCACGCGTCCGCGGTAGCGCGGTTAATTGTTCACCGATGGAAGTTTTGCCGAAATCATTACGTTTTCCTGTTGATCACATCCCACTGGAGGTGCCCAAAAAGATCCGAAGCTCCTAGCAGCTCTAGAAATGACGTCAGAACTGCACGTTGAGCGTCACCATATTCCGTAGTATTGTAACCACGCGTCCGCGGTAGCGCGGTTAATTGTTCACCGATGGAAGTTTTGCCGAAATCATACGTTTTCCTGTTGATCACATCCCACTGGAGGTGCCCAAAAAGATCCGAAGCTCCTAGCAGCTCTAGAAATGACGTCAGAACTGCACGTTGAGCGTCACCATATTCCGTAGTATTGTAACCACGCGTCCGCGGTAGCGCGGTTAATTGTTCACCGATGGAAGTTTTGCCGAAATCATTACGTTTTCCTGTTGATCACATCCCACTGGAGGTGCCCAAAAAGATCCGAAGCTCCTAGCAGCTCTAGAAATGACGTCAGAACTGCACGTTGAGCGTCACCATATTCCGTAGTATTGTAACCACGCGTCCGCGGTAGCGCGGTTAATTGTTCACCGATGGAAGTTTTGCCGAAATCATTACGTTTTCCTGTTGATCACATCCCACTGGAGGTGCCCAAAAAGATCCGAAGCTCCTAGCAGCTCTAGAAATGACGTCAGAACTGCACGTTGAGCGTCACCATATTCCGTAGTATTGTAACCACGCGTCCGCGGTAGCGCGGTTAATTGTTCACCGATGGAAGTTTTGCCGAAATCATTAACGTTTTCCTGTTGATCACATCCCACTGGAGGTGCCCAAAAAGATCCGAAGCTCCTAGCAGCTCTAGAAATGACGTCAGAACTGCACGTTGAGCGTCACCATATTCCGTAGTATTGTAACCACGCGTCCGCGGTAGCGCGGTTAATTGTTCACCGATGGAAGTTTTGCCGAAATCATACGGTTTCCTGTTGATCACATCCCACTGGAGGTGCCCAAAAAGATCCGAAGCTCCTAGCAGCTCTAGAAATGACGTCAGAACTGCACGTTGAGCGTCACCATATTCCGTAGTATTGTAACCACGCGTCCGCGGTAGCGCGGTTAATTGTTCACCGATGGAAGTTTTGCCGAAATCATTACGTTTTCCTGTTGATCACATCCCACTGGAGGTGCCCAAAAAGATCCGAAGCTCCTAGCAGCTCTAGAAATGACGTCAGAACTGCACGTTGAGCGTCACCATATTCCGTAGTATTGTAACCACGCGTCCGCGGTAGCGCGGTTAATTGTTCACCGATGGAAGTTTTGCCGAAATCATACGTTTTCCTGTTGATCACATCCCACTGGAGGTGCCCAAAAAGATCCGAAGCTCCTAGCAGCTCTAGAAATGACGTCAGAACTGCACGTTGAGCGTCACCATATTCCGTAGTATTGTAACCACGCGTCCGCGGTAGCGCGGTTAATTGTTCACCGATGGAAGTTTTGCCGAAATCATACGTTTTCCTGTTGATCACATCCCACTGGAGGTGCCCAAAAAGATCCGAAGCTCCTAGCAGCTCTAGAAATGACGTCAGAACTGCACGTTGAGCGTCACCATATTCCGTAGTATTGTAACCACGCGTCCGCGGTAGCGCGGTTAATTGTTCACCGATGGAAGTTTTGCCGAAATCATTAACGTTTTCCTGTTGATCACATCCCACTGGAGGTGCCCAAAAAGATCCGAAGCTCCTAGCAGCTCTAGAAATGACGTCAGAACTGCACGTTGAGCGTCACCATATTCCGTAGTATTGTAACCACGCGTCCGCGGTAGCGCGGTTAATTGTTCACCGATGGAAGTTTTGCCGAAATCATTACGTTTTCCTGTTGATCACATCCCACTGGAGGTGCCCAAAAAGATCCGAAGCTCCTAGCAGCTCTAGAAATGACGTCAGAACTGCACGTTGAGCGTCACCATATTCCGTAGTATTGTAACCACGCGTCCGCGGTAGCGCGGTTAATTGTTCACCGATGGAAGTTTTGCCGAAATCATACGTTTTCCTGTTGATCACATCCCACTGGAGGTGCCCAAAAAGATCCGAAGCTCCTAGCAGCTCTAGAAATGACGTCAGAACTGCACGTTGAGCGTCACCATATTCCGTAGTATTGTAACCACGCGTCCGCGGTAGCGCGGTTAATTGTTCACCGATGGAAGTTTTGCCGAAATCATTAACGTTTTCCTGTTGATCACATCCCACTGGAGGTGCCCAAAAAGATCCGAAGCTCCTAGCAGCTCTAGAAATGACGTCAGAACTGCACGTTGAGCGTCACCATATTCCGTAGTATTGTAACCACGCGTCCGCGGTAGCGCGGTTAATTGTTCACCGATGGAAGTTTTGCCGAAATCATAACGTTTTCCTGTTGATCACATCCCACTGGAGGTGCCCAAAAAGATCCGAAGCTCCTAGCAGCTCTAGAAATGACGTCAGAACTGCACGTTGAGCGTCACCATATTCCGTAGTATTGTAACCACGCGTCCGCGGTAGCGCGGTTAATTGTTCACCGATGGAAGTTTTGCCGAAATCATACGTTTTCCTGTTGATCACATCCCACTGGAGGTGCCCAAAAAGATCCGAAGCTCCTAGCAGCTCTAGAAATGACGTCAGAACTGCACGTTGAGCGTCACCATATTCCCGTAGTATTGTAACCATGCTTCCGCGGACGCGTGTTAATTGTTCACCGATAGAAGTTTTGCCGGAATGAGCAGGTTTTCCTGTTGATCACATCCCACTAGAGGTGCCCAAAAAGATCCGAACCTTCTAGCAGCTGTAGAAATGACGTCAGAACTGCACGGTGAGCGTCACCATATTCCGAAGTATTGTAACCACGCTACCGCGGACGCGCGGTTAATTGTTCACCGATGGAAGTTTTGCCGGAATGAACAGGTTTCCTTCTTTATCACATCCCACTGGAGGTGCCCAAATAAGATCCGAACCTCCTAGCAGCTCTAGAAATGACGTCAGAACTGCACGGTGAGCGTCACCATATTCCGTAGTATTGCAACCACGCTACCGCGGACGCGCGGTTAATTGTTCACCGATGGAAGTTTTGCCGGAATGAGCAGGTTTTCCTTTTGATCACATCCCACTGGAGGTGCCCAAAAAGATCCGAACATTCTAGCAGCTCTAGAAATGACGTCAGAACTGCACGTTGAGCGTCACCATATTCCGTAGTATTGTAACCACGCGTCCGCGGTAGCGCGGTTAATTGTTCACCGATGGAAGTTTTGCCGAAATCATTACGTTTTCCTGTTGATCACATCCCACTGGAGGTGCCCAAAAAGATCCGAAGCTCCTAGCAGCTCTAGAAATGACGTCAGAACTGCACGTTGAGCGTCACCATATTCCGTAGTATTGTAACCACGCGTCCGCGGTAGCGCGGTTAATTGTTCACCGATGGAAGTTTTGCCGAAATCATAACGTTTTCCTGTTGATCACATCCCACTGGAGGTGCCCAAAAAGATCCGAAGCTCCTAGCAGCTCTAGAAATGACGTCAGAACTGCACGTTGAGCGTCACCATATTCCGTAGTATTGTAACCACGCGTCCGCGGTAGCGCGGTTAATTGTTCACCGATGGAAGTTTTGCCGAAATCATAACGTTTTCCTGTTGATCACATCCCACTGGAGGTGCCCAAAAAGATCCGAAGCTCCTAGCAGCTCTAGAAATGACGTCAGAACTGCACGTTGAGCGTCACCATATTCCGTAGTATTGTAACCACGCGTCCGCGGTAGCGCGGTTAATTGTTCACCGATGGAAGTTTTGCCGAAATCATACGTTTTCCTGTTGATCACATCCCACTGGAGGTGCCCAAAAAGATCCGAAGCTCCTAGCAGCTCTAGAAATGACGTCAGAACTGCACGTTGAGCGTCACCATATTCCGTAGTATTGTAACCACGCGTCCGCGGTAGCGCGGTTAATTGTTCACCGATGGAAGTTTTGCCGAAATCATAACGTTTTCCTGTTGATCACATCCCACTGGAGGTGCCCAAAAAGATCCGAAGCTCCTAGCAGCTCTAGAAATGACGTCAGAACTGCACGTTGAGCGTCACCATATTCCGTAGTATTGTAACCACGCGTCCGCGGTAGCGCGGTTAATTGTTCACCGATCGAAGTTTTGGCGAAATGAGCAGGTTTTCCTTTTGATCATATCCCACTGGTGGAGCCCAAAAAGATCCTAACCTCATAGCAGCTCTAGAAATGACGTCAGAACTGCACAGTGAGCGTCATCATATTCCGTAGTATTGTAACCATGCTACCGCGGACGCGTGTTACTTGTTCACCGATGGAAGTTTTTCCGGAATGAGCAGGTTTTTCTGTTGATCACATCCCACTGGAGGTGCCCAAAAAGATCCGAACCTCATAGCAGCTCCAGAAATGACGTCAGGACTGCACGGTTAGCTTCATCATATCCCGTAGTATTGTAACCATGCTTCCGCGGACGCGTGTTAATTGTTCACCGATAGAAGTTTTGCCGGAATGAGCAGGTTTTCTTGTTGATCACATCCCACTAGAGGTGCCCAAAAAGATCCGAACCTTCTAGCAGCTGTAGAAATGACGTCAGAACTGCACGGTGAGCGTCACCATATTCCGAAGTATTGTAACCACGCTACCGCGGACGCGTGGTTAATTGTTCACCGATGGAAGTTTTGCCGAAATCATTACGTTTTCCTGTTGATCACATCCCACTGGAGGTGCCCAAAAAGATCCGAAGCTCCTAGCAGCTCTAGAAATGACGTCAGAACTGCACGTTGAGCGTCACCATATTCCGTAGTATTGTAACCACGCGTCCGCGGTAGCGCGGTTAATTGTTCACCGATGGAAGTTTTGCCGAAATCATACGTTTTCCTGTTGATCACATCCCACTGGAGGTGCCCAAAAAGATCCGAAGCTCCTAGCAGCTCTAGAAATGACGTCAGAACTGCACGTTGAGCGTCACCATATTCCGTAGTATTGTAACCACGCGTCCGCGGTAGCGCGGTTAATTGTTCACCGATGGAAGTTTTGCCGAAATCATAACGTTTTCCTGTTGATCACATCCCACTGGAGGTGCCCAAAAAGATCCGAAGCTCCTAGCAGCTCTAGAAATGACGTCAGAACTGCACGTTGAGCGTCACCATATTCCGTAGTATTGTAACCACGCGTCCGCGGTAGCGCGGTTAATTGTTCACCGATGGAAGTTTTGCCGAAATCATTAACGTTTTCCTGTTGATCACATCCCACTGGAGGTGCCCAAAAAGATCCGAAGCTCCTAGCAGCTCTAGAAATGACGTCAGAACTGCACGTTGAGCGTCACCATATTCCGTAGTATTGTAACCACGCGTCCGCGGTAGCGCGGTTAATTGTTCACCGATGGAAGTTTTGCCGAAATCATTACGTTTTCCTGTTGATCACATCCCACTGGAGGTGCCCAAAAAGATCCGAAGCTCCTAGCAGCTCTAGAAATGACGTCAGAACTGCACGTTGAGCGTCACCATATTCCGTAGTATTGTAACCACGCGTCCGCGGTAGCGCGGTTAATTGTTCACCGATGGAAGTTTTGCCGAAATCATTACGTTTTCCTGTTGATCACATCCCACTGGAGGTGCCCAAAAAGATCCGAAGCTCCTAGCAGCTCTAGAAATGACGTCAGAACTGCACGGTTAGCTTCATCATATCCCGTAGTATTGTAACCATGCTTCCGCGGACGCGTGTTAATTGTTCACCGATAGAAGTTTTGCCGGAATGAGCAGGTTTTCTTGTTGATCACATCCCACTAGAGGTGCCCAAAAAGATCCGAACCTTCTAGCAGCTGTAGAAATGACGTCAGAACTGCACGGTGAGCGTCACCATATTCCGTAGTATTGCAACCACGCTACCGCGGACGCGCGGTTAATTGTTCACCGATGGAAGTTTTGCCGGAATGAGCAGGTTTTCCTTTTGATCACATCCCACTGGAGGTGCTCAAAAAGATCCGAACATTCTAGCAGCTCTAGAAATGACGTCAGAACTGCACGGTGAGCGTCACCATATTTGTAGTATTGTAGCCACGCTACCGCGGACGCGCGGTTTATTGTACAAGGATGGAAGTTTTGCCGGAATGAGCATGTTTTCCTGTTTATTGACTCCCACTGGATGTGCCCAAAAGATTCGAACTCTCTAGCAGCTCTATAAATGACGTCAGAACTGCACGGTGAGCGGCATCATATTCCGTAGTACTGTAACCACGCTACCGCGGACGCGCGGTTAATTGTTCACCGATGGAAGTTTCGCCGGAATGAGCAGGTTTTCTTGTTGATCACAGCCCACTAGAGGTGCCCAAAAAGATCCGAACCTTCTAGCAGCTGTAAAAATGACGTCAGAACTGCATGGTGAGCGTCACCATATTCCGAAGTATTGTAACCACGCTACCGCGGACGCGCGGTTAATTGTTCACCGATGGAAATTTTGCCGGAATGAGCATGTTTTTCTGTTGATCACATCCCACTGGAGGTGCCCAAAAGGATCCGAACCTCCTAGCACCTCTAGAAATGACGTCGGAACTGCACGGTGAGCGTCACCATATTCCGTAGTATTGTAACCACGCTACCGCGGACGCGCTGTTTATTGTTCACCGATGGAAAATTTGCCGGAATTAGCAGGTTTTTCTGTTGATCACATCCCACTGGAGGTGCCCAAATAATATCCGAACCTCCTAGCAGCTCTAGAAATGACGTCAGAACTGCACGGTGAGCGTCACCATATTCGTAGTATTGTAACCACGCTACCGCGGACGCGCGGTTAATTGTTCACCGATGGAAGTTTCGCCGGAATGAGCAGGTTTTCTTGTTGATCACAGCCCACTAGAGGTGCCCAAAAAGATCCGAACCTCCTAGCAGCTCTAGAAATGACGTCAGAACTGCACGGTGAGCGTCACCATATTCCGTAGTATTGCAACCACGCTACCGCGGACGCGCGGTTAATTGTTCACCGATGGAAGTTTTGCCGGAATGAGCAGGTTTTCCTTTTGATCACATCCCACTGGAGGTGCCCAAAAAGATCCGAACATTCTAGCAGCTCTAGAAATGACGTCAGAACTGCACGGTGAGCGTCACCATATTCGTAGTATTATCTGGCCCCAGGGAGATCATCCCAATCATTTGTACAATTTTGAATCCCTACTCCACAGGAATGCTACCAGATAAATATGAGCGATATCCAATGCTTTAATCTCCCCCATACTTTTATACTCGTCTGAGATTTGGGGGTTTGAAAATGCTAAGGTGTGTGAAAAGTTGCATGTACAATTCTGTAAAAAAGTTTTAAATGTTCGTAGTTCCACAGAAAATATAATGGTATATGGTGAAACGGGTAGGTATCCCCTAAATGTTGAAATTAAGTCTAGAATGATAATGTTCTGGTATAAATTAACTACAGGTGAAAATAGATTATCAAGTTTAATGTACAAGCTTATACAGAATTTACATGTAAATGATTTTTCTGGTTTCAAATGGATTTCTTATATAAAGGATATACTTAATAGTACAGGGCTAAGTTACGTTTAATTACATCAAAATAGCTGCACTATGAATAAAAATTACCTCAAATTACGGTTAAAAACTATCCTGCACGATCAATTTATACAACAGTGGTATGCTGATATTGATAAATCTTCCCGTGGTAAAACATATGCAGTATTTAAAAATCAGTTCCAGATTGAAAAATATTTAACCATGCTTAAACAAAAAGATAGAATAACAGTATGTAAATTCAGAACTAGTAATATATTTCTTCCGGTAGAGACAGGGCGATGGACCGGAACGTCTCGTCAAAATAGGATTTGTCCGCTATGTTTTACTGGGGTTGGATGCGAGTACCATTACTTATTTTTGTGTTCTAGTATATATGTAAATCAAATTCGTAGAAAGTATATACCTAGTTATTAGCTCACCGGTTACGAGTAACCGAGAGTTAATGCTGTCACCCCGGCGTCGGCGTCGGCGTCCCACCCCAAAACTTTAAAGTTTTTGGAGTAAGTTTTTGGAAAGCTTGTAAGTCCAAAAGTACACACCTCATGCCCTTCTAAGTTGGTTTATGCATTAATTAGAGGTCTAGGAGTGATGTTATGGCAAAATTATGCAGAAAGAAATTGTGATTTTTTCGCATTTTACCATTTAGTGGACTTAACTTTTTTGACACCAAAACCCACTTTAAAGTTTTTGGAGTAAGTTTTTTGAAAGCTTGTAAATCCAAAAATATACACCTCAGGCCCTTCTAATTTGGTTTATGCATTCATTAGAGGTCTAGGAGTGATGTTATGACAATATCATGCAGAAAAAAATTGTGATTTTTTCGCATTTTACCATTTAGTGGACTTAACTTTTTTGACACCAAAACCCACTTTAAAGTTTTTGGAGTAAGTTTTTTGAAAGCTTGTAAGTCCAAAAATATGCACCTCAGGCCCTTCTAATTTGGTTTATGCATTCATTGGAGGTCTAGGAGTGATGTTATGGCAATATCATGTAGAAAAAAATTGTGATTTTTTCGCATTTTACCATTTAGTGGACTTAACTTTTTTGGCACCAAAACCCACTTTAAAGTTTTTGGAGTAAGTTTTTTGAAAGCTTATAAGTCCAAAAGTATACACCTCATGCCCTTCTAAATTGGTCTAGGAGTGATGTTATGGCAAAATAATAAAGAAAAAAATTGTGATTTTTTCGCATTTTACCATTATGTGGACTTAACTTTTTTGGCACCAAAACTCACTTTAAATTTTTGGGGTAAGTCAAAAAGTATACACCTCATGCCCTTCCAATTGGTTTATACATTCATTAGAGATCCAGGAGTGATGCTGTGGCAAATCATAGAGGAAAAAAAATGGCCTTTTGGCATTTTACTATTTAGTGGACTTACTTTTTTTGACACAAAAACTCACTTTAAAGATTTTGGGGGTTAGTTTTGAAAAGCTTGGAAGTCCACACCCTTCATATTTGGTTTATACATCCATTAGAGGTCTAGAAGCGATATTATGTGACATACAAAATGACATGCGTATACATACATAAAAAATATTGTGATTGCTGCCACCGGTGAGCTTTCGCAATCATTGATTGCACTTGTTATACATGTAAACCATCTATTCATAAAATGAAAGGATTATTATCATTATGCAATATTAGAGTATTATCAAATCTATCTATGTTCATCCAATTACTAGAAAAACATCTAAAAACTATTATGTAAATTTCCAACATCAAATTCTAAAATTTATATAGGGTATACAGTATTGTAAAAATATTGAAATGATATGTTTTAAAACATAATGTTATATAATAAGTACTACTGTATGGTTAAATATACCATCCTGTATTGAACGAACGTTTCATGCAGTGTACACTACAAACTTTGTCTCAATGTATGTTTCACTACTCTGTACAGAATATTATATTTTGTGTTATGATGTTGTATTTTTGTTGACCTCTTGTCGCACACAATAGTGTGCCTGAGTGCTAATAAAGATCTCTCTCTCAATGCTTAGTTCCAGAGAAGTTGTTTATATCAATTAAGCCAAATTGACCCTTTGTGACCGGCCCCTCAGCCCCCAGGGGGTCAGCCCCACCATTTCTATAATTTCTAGTCCCCTTCCCATAATGATCCTACCAGTCAAATTTTGTGCAATTCCCTTCAGCAGTTCCTTTGGACCAGGTGAGCTAACAATTGAATTGCAATTTATGGATAATTTGAATTTTGGCAGGAAAACATTCTTCAAAGGGCCATATCTGCATCAGTTTTGATAATTTACCCTTGAAACTAAGCAAACACCTTCATAAGAGCAGGTTCTTTAATGTGAATGAAGGTCAAGGTCAAAGTTAAAAATACTATTTGTAGCCAGTCACACATGTACATGTTACATGTATCTGTATGCCAAAAATCCAGCCTTCATGTGTATGTGCAGTTTTGGGTGAATTTTGAATTTTGGCAGGAATTTCATTTTCAATGTGCCATCATATCTGCGTCATTTTGATTATTTGACCTCGATACGTTGCACACACCTTTAAAAAAAGCAGATTCTTTAAAATGTGACCCAAATCAATAATTTTAAAAGAACTTTGATTTTTTTTCCCATCATTTGACCCTTGTGACCTTGAATGAAGGTCAAGGTCAAAGATAAGCATAACATTTGTAGCCATCTATACATGTTAAGATGTGCCAAACATCAAGCCTTCATGTGTATATACAATTATAGATAAAAGAGCATAAATCTTTTATCTGCAATTTAGGATTATTTTTTAATTTTGGCTGGAAAACATAGCTAATTATTTTTCTTCTCCAAGTGTCATATCTCTGTCATTTTTCATCTGATGACAATAAAATATGCACATTCTGTTTCAGTGAACTTGGTATGTTCTTTCATATGAAATGAAAAAAATGCTCAATTTGATATTTTTATTTTTGATCTTCTTTCGACCCCATAACAAGTTGTTGACCTCGACATTCTCTGATATGTCATTGAGAAAATTTAGCCCTGACCACATGCTAACCAATTTCTAATGAAAATGAAACAAATTGTGTTAAAATATGTGGGATGAGTTTCCTTACAGTAGTAAAATTTATCCCCTTCTGAGGGGGAATGTGACACATTTTGATAAAACAGCTTAAGAACCTTTTGTACCCCATTCTGCTATATCGTGGTCTTGAGAAGAAGACCGACGCACGACGACAGATCAAATTATTATGATGATGGTGTATATTATGAGCTGAATGTCAAAGGATTGTAAATTCTGTACATACTGTATTATAATTATATCATCAGGCAGTCAGCATAAATGTGTTTCATATCTATGATATTGGAAGTTTGACATTTTTTGTACGTTATATATACTTAATTTTGACACAAACATTAAAGGAGTTAGTTACTTTCATAAATGCAGATGTTTTTCTAGAGCTGACTAAAATATATTTGTCAATTGTTAATGCTATATCTTTTCAGTCTAGGCGCCGCTGACATTGTTAATATCAGTTGATATCTCCCAGACAATGAAACACAATGTTCATACAAACCGCCATGACTTTTTTTTTCATCACCAGGCCGGAACAATGAAATATGATATGAGTAATCTGAAAAGTCAATATGAGATTTGATAGGATGCCTCTCGTCGGTCAACCACTCGCTTAGCTTCTTTTTGTAGGAGTCAATAATATATGTATGTGAATTAAACTCTCGCGATGTCTGTTGCACATAATTAAGTGCAAAGAAATACATTGTCACTTAAGCCGAAAAGAAATCACACTTAAGTAGCAATAAAGTCAAAAACCCTATTATATGTGATCTGTGATAAGAAACAGTACTTAATCATTTTTGGTAATTTATCCTCAAACGGTCTTCCATATTTGACATCCCGCAGATTGTTGCCTGTATATATATAGTTTTAACAGATTTGAAGGTAAATATTTGAAAATACCCAAATGGTTACACATTTATTCATAACAAATGAAATTATTGACAAAAATAATTTCATTTTTCCACACTTGCTGGAGACCAATAAGGAGATTGGTGATTATTTTAAGGGATTTATAATGTTTGCGACAAGAAAATCTAACATGAATATTGATATTTGAGAAAGTTTTATAGGCCTATTATATGGATTAATCATATAACATATGAAAACAGTATAAAACAACAAAAAGTTGTATTAATAGGGTAAAAGCAATTTGTATACATTTTTTTTTAATCTACGATTACTTTGTATTGTTTAAATAGCATATGTAATACAAATATTTCACAGCTTTGTGCATATTACATGAACACATTTGAACAGGTTGAATAGCTGAATATATAAATAAGACAAGCTGGTTCAATTATCATTTTGTATGAAGCTATACCTGGCTACTACAGTAAATCTTATCACACAAATCTAGATTCTATATATTGTCTCTGTCGGGGAAGGGACAGTACAAAATTACCACCACGACATATGTGCCAGTTTTCTAAGTTTTAAAAACTAAACGATTGAATTCCATCACGCTATCAGGTACTGATTCATGGATTTGAAACACATGAACTTCGATCAGTTATCGCAGTAGAATATTGTGGTCTGGCGAGGCTTTAATAACATATCGTAAACAGTTTCGTCCTAAATAAGCAAACACTTATTTCAGTGGGTCAACAAATGTATTTAAACGTTGTATGTAACTTGCCTTTAATGCACGTTGATAGATATTAATTTCTAGTGACAGACATCACTCTTTGATGCGTCGTATGCCCGTATATCCAACAGGTGCCATTTTGACCGCGTGCTCGCTCACTGCATAGAACTCACAGGCAACTATAGTCGATAAATGTAGGTTTGGAGTGGATAACATTTCGGTCCATAGTATGACATTTTCGTGGCATCGTTCACGTAAACAGACGGATCAGGTGATCGCTGAATATCGGACTAAATCTCATGAAAAACTACCAAGTTGTAAATAAAGGAAAAAAACCCGGAGAAGATTGTGAAAAACGAGAATTTGTTTGCGCTTGGTTGTTATCCCATCTTTATTTCTAGTAGTTAAACTAGTGTCCCCTGTAAAGTAACGTCAGAATATCGCAGTTATCTCCCTTCAAACAGTATTTTCAATATAGATTTGCAAAAATCGATGCAGATGTAAATATTTGCAAGACATTATTCTTATTGTTTATTCAAAATAGTTCCTGAAATGTTCACAACATTATCAACATAGTTAATACATTTCTGTACACATTATCTACTTTGAATGACGGACAACAATGACGTGCCTCATACTTGGAACTAAGCGAATCATTACCCCTAGTTACAGAAATTACCACCAGAGGTCTCAAATTCTGAACTTCCGCCGAAAAGAAATTTATACTGAATTTACCTTTTTCATGTAATAGCACTTTATTTGTAGTCTTGATAGTTTTCATAAATGCATATATTGTTCAACTACATCATATATGAACCGAAAGAAACTACAAAATGAACTGTGAAAGGAAATATAACGAAAACGAAAGTGAGAGATTGTAACGTCACAACTCGTAGGTGATTGTAATATGGCAGGCGTAAACGCCTCCATAAAAATACTGCACAATGGTTTGATAAATAGCATGAATAATAGAGAGACCAACTAAACAGTGTTGGCAAATATTTTGGGTGGATCAATATATTTAATTAACTCTGATCATGACCTACCCAATAAAATACCTATTCACTACATATAATACCCTTTAACACACGCCTATCAACTCCCACAATGTATACAACCACTCATGTTTGGCTAAATGTTTGTAAAATGCTCATGTATCCTTTTTATTAAGAGTAACCGAGGGCTAATGCTGTCACCCTGTCGTCCGCGGCCGCGTTGGCGTCGGATTCCCACCCCAAAACTTATACATTCATTAAAGGTCTAGGAGTGATATTATGTGACATACAATTTCAAAATGACATGCTTATACATACATAAAAAATGAATGCATAGTGTGATTGCTGCCGCCGGTGAGCTCTCGCAATCATTGATTGCACTTGTTTACTATTACCAATCAATCCAGTAAGACTTAATACATGTAATGTCAAAATATATAAACCTAAAATTCTAGGTGCACACATGTATAATGGCAATCCAAGATGCTCATTCACACTTTCCTAACATCAAAATGAACACTGGCCTGGACGTTTGAGATATCGGTGTATAAAAATGACTTGTCACATTTATATTTATCGAGAGATTTGTCAAGGAGCCGAGAACGAGGCTATAACAACGTGCACTGCACATAAACTGCATACATGGGCGTTGTTTACATATCAAGCATATGTGAACTTTGCCTAATAATGCTTTCATTTAAATATACTAGTGAGGTGACACCTGAAGGATGTCACAGAAAGAATGAAGAGTAGTGAGGGGCGATAACTCTATTTGAGCATGAAAGACAGATAAATATAAATAAATTCCCTTCCTTTAGCATTAATACCTTCACTTGCACTGATTTTCTTCACTTCCACTTAATTTCCTCATTTGCACTTAATTGACACACGCCACATTTAATTAAGTTTAAAAATTCATACTGGCTTGAGGAAATTGAAAGTTATGGGGTTACCAGTGCAATAATTCTCACACATTCTACAGTTTTTTTGGAATGTGACACTTTAATTGATTATGAGACATCAATTCAGATCTATCCAAGCATACGTTCAGGGTCTCTGGTGTGTTGTTCAATGAGGTAGTCATCTCTTATACCAATATATACCTCCGATACAGTGATATATAACTGGTACCTCCTATATAATAATAATTTTCAAAATTCTACAATTTTCTGGAATATGACACTTTAATTGATTATGAGACATCAATTGGCATCTATTCAAGTATAAGTTCAGGACCTTTTGTCTGTTGTTAAATGAGGTAGTCACCAACTACTACAATGAGACCCAGCCTCAAAATGATCCTGACTGAACCGTGGTGATAAAACAAACAAATAAAAAACCCTATGTTCAGCTTAGTAACAGATGCACTCGCAGTATTCTAATCCATAAATAGTGACATGACATCAAAGATTAAAAAATGTCATGCATATTATATAATATGATGTCAAAATCAGGGTTCTAGTGTGTTGTTCAATAAGGTAGTCACCAACTACTACAAGGAGACCAAGTCTCAAAATGATCCTGCATGACTGAACCATATGTGTGGTGATAAAACCAGCAAACAAACCAAACTAAGTTCAGCTCAGGGACAAATGCACTTGCAGTATTCTAAGTTTTAACAAGAGGCTCATGGGGCCTGTATCGCTCACCTGGTTGGATTTGACCAAATGTCAAAATAATGTTCATGTTCAATTTATTCATACACATACTCTCTAAGGGACTGAAAGACCCTATGGATTATTTTTACAACCTAATTGTGTTTGAAGAAACTAAGTCCCTTAGGGTGGGGAAAGACCCTTGGGCCTCTTAGACTCCGCCCCTCAGGCCCAAGGGTGTTCAGAGTACAATTTTTACAAACTCTGTTCCCCTCCCCCCAAGGATGTTCCTGACCAAATATGGTTCAAATTCATTCATAACTTTATGACTTGTAGCAATTTAAAGACTAATCTCTATTCCCCTATTTGGCCCCGCCCGTCAGGCCCCTGGGGGTTCAGAGTAAAAATTTGTACAAACTCTGTTCCCCCTTCTCCCAAGGATGTTCCTGTTCAAATTCATCCATAACTTTATGACTAGTAGCGATTTAAATGATTAACCCTATTTCCTCTATTTGACCCTGTCCCTACGGCCCCTGGGGATTCAGAGTAAAAAATTTATACAAACTCTGTTCCCCTTCTCCCAATGATGTTCCTGACCAAATTTGGTTCAAATTCATTCATAACTTTATGACTAGTAGCGATTTAAAGGATTAACCCTATTTCCCCTATTTGGCCCCGCCCCTCAGGCCCCTGAGGGTTCAGAGTAAAAATGTATACAAACTCGGTTCCCCTTCCCCCAAGGATGTTCCTGACCAAATCTAATTAAAATCCATGAAAAATTTTATGACCAGTAGCGATTTAAAGACTAATCTCTATTTCCCATATTTGGCTCCGCCCCTCAGGCCCCTGGGGGTTCAGAGTAAAAATGTATACAAACTCTGTTCCCCTTCTCCCAAGGATGTTCCTGACCAAATTTGGTTCTAATTCATTCATAACTTTATGACTAGCAGTGATTTAAAAGATTAACCCTATTTCCCCTATTTGGCCCGGCCCCTCAGGCCCCTGGGAGTTCAGAGTAAAAATTAATACAAACTCTGTTCACCTTCCCCCAAGGATGTTCCTGACCAAATTTGGTTCAAATTCATTTATAACTTTATGACTAGTAGCGATTTCAAGGATTAACCCTATTTCCCCTATTGGGCCCCACCCCTAAGGCCCCTGGGGGCCAGACCAACCGTTTATACAAAATTGGTTCCCCTTCACCCAAGGATGTTTGAGACCAAATATGGATCAAATCCCTTCATTTCTACAGAAGAAGAAGGATTTTAAAGAATTTGCTATATTTCCTCTATTGGGCCCCACCCCTACGGTCCCTGGGGGGCCAGACCCACCGTTTATACAAAATTGGTTCCCCTTCACCCAAGGATGCTTCAGACCAAATTTGGTCAAAATCCACTGAGTACTTTAGGACTAGTAGCGATTTAAAGGAAAAGTTGACCGACGGACGACGGACGCTGCGCCATGCCATAAGCTCACCGGCCCTTCGGGCCAGGTGAGCTAAAAATGTCATGCATCATTTGAGGTCAAAATCATCCAGATCAATAAGGGTAAAATGGTCTTGCCCAAAGACACAACTACAATAGCACATACCAGCCTGATTGTCAGCTTCCCTTTTCTTCTTCAGGATAACTGTTCAACATTTTCTATACTTCTTCTATAAATATAATATTAATAAACTTGGTGTACTTGGTTTAACATCCTATTAACAACCAAGGTCATTTAAGGACGTGCCAGGTTTAGAGGTGGAGGAAAGCTGGAGTACCGGGAGAAACATTACCGGCCTACGGTCAGTACCCCACGAAGGTTTCGAACTAGCAACCCAGAGGTGGAGGGCTAGTGATAAAGTGTCATGACATATCTTAACCACTCGGCCACCGCGGCCCCTCCAGTACCCCACGTAGGTTTCGAACTAGCAACCCAGAGGTGGAGGGCTAGTGATAAAATGTCTTGACATATCTTAACCACTCGGCCACCGCGGCCCCTCAATAATAAATAATTAATAAACCATCTTTCAGTGAAAATTGTGGAAAATTTGTTTCTTAATATCTAAATGACTTTAAATTGAGAGAATAGTTCTACAAAATGAAATGAAAACCATATTTTATGCAAAGTCTCAAAAACATTTTAATGAACATTTTTTTAAGTAGAACATAGAGGGTAATTAATTGCGGTATAAGGCTTGCAATTACAGTAACTCTTTAAAACTTTTTAATTCTTATTTGTCACAGTTGCTATTGTAAAAGATGTGAAAATTCAAGAAAATGGTGTTATCCCAATATCAAAATATTTGATATTGAGAGAATAGTTCTACAATATGAAATTAAAACCAAATTTTATGTAAAGTTTCAAAATTCTGAATTTGTCTCTTCAGTAGAATATAGAGGGAAATTAACTGCGGTCTTCGGCCAACAATTTAGAACACCGGTACCCTTCCCAATGTAAATATTTGCATATGGTGGTGTTGACCTAAAAAAAAGAGACATAAATGTTTACATGTACACTAGTCCCTGTGTTACAGTATTTTACCTGTGTGGAGATGACATTATGAAGAAGACTATTTTGTAGAATGGTTATCATTAAAATCCTGGTCATTGTTTGAATTTGTCGAATAATTTTCTATAATACCTTTATATAAGTTAAGTTTAAATTAAAAAGATAAAAAAAATAAACTACATGGTTCCCCAACATTGAATTTAACTTATCGCGACACAATAAATACACAGTAGATACAAAAACTTTAGTATAAATTTGTCAGATTGGTTTCTTGCACATTGTTTTCTTTGATATATGTAATCGAAAGATTGAAATATGTTGATATGGTATTTAAAGCAAAGATATTTCAAAATTTACTAATTGCTACCTGTGGGCATGCAGATGACATTTTGAAGAAAAACTATTTTGTAGAATTGTCATCATTAAATCCTGGTCATTGTTTGAATTTGTCGAATAATTTTCTATAATACCTTTATACATGTATAAGTTAAGTTTAAATCCAAAAGATAAAAAAAAAAAAAACTACATGGTTCCCCAACATTGAATTTAACTTATCGCGACACAATAGATACACAATAGTTAAAAAAAAATTTAGTATATTTGTCAGAATTGGTTTCTTGCACATTGTTTTCTTTGACATATGTAAGCGAAAGATTGAAATATGTTGATATGGTATTTTAAGCAAAGATATTTCAAAATTTACTAATTGCTGCCTGTGTGCGGATAACATTTTGAAGAAAAACTATTTTGTAAAATAGTGATAATGAAATATTGGTAATTCTTTAATTTTGTCAAGTAGTTTTCTATAATACCTTTTGTAATAAGTTGAAACTGATTAAAAATTCTAAAGATAAAACAAAAATACAAAATGATTCCACACCCTCAATTAGTTAATTAACTGAATGTGATATAACAATTGACATAATTTTAGTAAAATTTTGTCAGAACAGGTTTCTCGCACATGCTTTCTTTGCACATGTAAGCAAAGGGTTGAAATATGTTGATATGGAATTGATAATAAAGCAATTTATGGATATTTGAAAATTTACTAATTCATGAAATTTCAAAGTCATCTATTTAGTGAAATTGTGATAGCTAAAACCTGGCAACTCTGTGATTTTGTCAAATAATTTTCCATCTTATACTTTTTTGTAATAAGTTGAAATTAATTTCATTTCAAAAGATAAAAAAAATGCATGACATCTTTCTATACACCCAAAGCAACTGATTTGTCATAAGAGCTTTCTTGCATATTATTTTCTTCGGTGCATAAAAGTGAAGGGTTTAAATATATTTGAAAATTTATTTCATTTAGTTATTAATGCAAAAGATGATATAATTTGAAACTGTCCTAAGAACCATCTCAATAAAAGGCTGGTCAGAGACTTTAATTTCAAAATTTAAAGCATTATAATATAAATATTTCATTAAAAATTTGAGAAAAAACTTCTATTACTGAAAAACAATTGTTCAATATATATATACTGCTAATGTGTACAGAAGTACATGTATAGTAGATCCTTGAATGTATGAAATGCGATTTTCGAAACGTCGTTGCTCCACAACATAAACAAAGATCAGCTGATCAAGACAGCAAAGCATCAACTAACGACACAGTGATTTCATTAAACAAACAAACAAATAATAAAGAAATTAAATATTACATATCTAAACGTTGTCTGTCTCTAAAATGTTAATGAACACGTATTAAACATTTACACTAAGCCTACTGGAAGCCTATGTAACGACTCGGTACTGTACGAGTTTAGATTTGTTATCGAAAAGATATTGAAGGCTGGTCTGGGTTGATGAATACTGATCCTGTGAAGCAACACATTTGGTCATAGTAGAACAGCTATAACCTTCAATGTCACTTTTAATATGACACGATATTAAAAAGTCCTGGTACTGACGGAAAAGAGTAATACGACTCACTTAGATTGCAGCTAAAGCCTGGAGTTGAACGAGTAAGCGGCGTGAAGTCACCGGCGTTATTCCATCCGGAACTCCTCGGGGAATCATTTCAGCGACAATACCCGATGAGTTCAGGATGGCGTTATTCTATAGTTTTCCCTTATGTATGCGGACAAGCCGACAGAACCAAATATATTGATAATTTCTATTACGTATAAACTTCATACATCAATCTTAACGGACCTGTTGATGTTAATACAGGCTTAAAAAGACATCATCAATATGATTCGCGCAAAACAAATATAAAACCAGTTGATCCACAATGATTTTAATGCTGATAACTCTGTATGCCGACCCGGTCCATTTGTTCCAACCGTGCTATAAACGGAAAGGAAACACCCGGTCTAGCGTCATCAAAACAGGCAGCCTATTTATAGGGAAATACCCCAGTCGAGTGGAAAAATACTGAGAAGGTCGAAAAAATAGGCCATTTTCAAAACTATTTTGTGGCCGTTCTGCTAAAGATAATGAAAAACTAAACAGACTGTTTTATTCAGAAAACATTTATCTCTTTGTATGACCATTGTATATATCTCTGGATTTTTTTTTCTGAATTTTGAGGGTGATTTAAACAGAACCTCTCGGTCAAAATGTCGATTTTGGCATGTTTGACCCAAAATATCTCACAAAAACGATTTTCCACAGAGATACCAGATACACCCAGACCTAGATCGAGCCGAGTTTTACAATGGCTCAAAGTATCAACCGAATTGCATGTGCCAATTTTTCTGTCCTCAAATTCTATTATATCCGGCAAAATAGGCGAATTAGCTCGTATTATCATTACGTTCCGTAAGGAACGATAACTCTAATGAGTTATCGCCCCTCACTACACTTCATTCTTTATTAACAGATATAATATTTGCCTAATTACTGAACAAAACAAACATAGTTTACATTTAAATACTTAATTTTAAAGTGTAGCAATATGCATACAACAAAACATAGATACAATTTTAGATCTGTGAAGCTGACAATGTTCAAAAGCTAACCAGCATTCCAATAGACATCCGGAAAAATCGGAATTTGAGTCTAAAACCTTTTCTTCTCTCGCTAAGTTCCAACGAATCATTTCTTTTTTCTAAGGAAATACTCGGGTTTTGCTGATTCCAATCACTTTTGTGTCTTAATCATTAGACAGAATCAGTCGGTTTTTTGCAGGTCCACGCTCTCGGCGTTCCGCCATTTTGTATATGGACTGTAAAACCTGCCGTTGCATTGTGGGACTAATTTTCAGAGAAACTTCGTCCGGCAGCCACAGTTATTATTTCTGGGAATCCCCCGTATAGTTTCATAAAGACAGAGGGACATAGCCCAAATATGGGACCTTGGCAGAAATTTTGCTTTGAAGATACTGCTTCTCCTTTAGCCAAACTAGATAAAAACCAAATTTGAAACAGAACTGGCTGTATATAGACAATTTATGGTAATGATGCTTGATTGAAGGGTGTACGTGTCCCTGCTGATAGTGTTTGTCAGATGACCGATAAGGCCCATGGGCCTCTTGTTATAAGCCACAGCAGCATTTTGTTTTTTCAATCAGCAAAAGATAGTCATAATAGTGTATGTAGTTTAATAAATCAAAATAAGAATTACATGTACATGAAATTATATGTTTCCACTGTCCTAATTTGTCGGTATAGTGAATTTTAACCATGCATGCAAACACCAAATTCCCTTATTAAGAAAACAACCCAAAATACCTCCATGGCAGCACTCTGTATACAGTATAGGCATATGTAAATATTCATACATTGCAGCGGGGCCGCGGTGGCCGAGTGGTTAAGGTGTCCCGACACTTAACACTAGCCCTCCACCTCTGGGTTGCGAGTTCGAAACCTACGTGGGGCAGTTGCCAGGTACTGACCGTAGGCCGGTGGTTTTTCTCCGGGTACGCCGGCTTTCCTCTACCTTAAAACCTGGCACGTCCTTAAATGACCCTGGCTGTTAATAGGACGTTAAACAAAAAACAAACCAAAAACATACATTGCAATACAAATACTGAATCTCGCGAACTCATTTATTCTCAAAATTCCCCTAAATATGCCATTTGTACCCCAATAATCACTTTTTCTGAAAAGTGAGAGGAAGATGCATCCGATTTATCATAGAATTCATTCCAATATGGCTATACACTAATTTGTAAACAAATTGGAGAAGCAATAAAGATTCCATATCAATTTCTCAAAATCTAAGATTAAAACCCAAAAATACAGCAAAAGGAAAAAAAATTATCAATGTAATCTGTTGGGTGTGTTATATGTTCATACTGCAATTCAGCTATATTCCAGATTTGATTGAAACTTGGATCCTTTGTAAGAAACTGAGATAAACACAAAACTTCAAAAGTCACGGTTTTCGTTGAGATGTCCACTATGTATTCTAACTACATGTAATAATACCAAGTTTGGTTGATGTCGGGCTTACAAAATAAAACTTGAAAGTGAAATGTTGATGAAGCTGTTGCTGTCGAAAAAGTAACGGCATCTAATTTCTGCCAATTACAATTAAAAAAGCCTCATTTACTTTCTAAGATGATCAATTGAAAATAAACAAAAAGTTAATGCATTTGAGCAAAAGTCTATTGTTGATGTACAGGTTCTGCAGTTGACATGGCCAAGTTCTAGCTGCAGTGAATTCTTTGAATATATACCACGTACATTTCAAGACTTGTCCAAAATACCTGATGAGTATTTATCTGTTGTCCATGCATCGTCATTCTCACATGATCTGTCTATGTATATATAGCTGCGATATATATGTGTACTACTTCTTCATTGTGTATGAATATAGCTTCCATATTTATAAAATAAATCTCGGTAATATCAAAGTTGTATTTATTAAAAATTTAAAATTCTGAAATGTACTGAAACTAGCACAATAATAAGGTACATTGACTTAAGTATATCCCCATTAAATCCAACCCATGGAGGACATTGATAAAGTAATATAGTTCAGGTTCACAGGTTTTAGTTGTATTTTTTGTTGGCAGGAAAGAAATAGAATTATTGTGACATACATGCTGTCTAATAATACCTTTATGTTATATGTAGCTGAACTTTGATTCAGCAAAATCATACATATTAAATACTAATTGAATGTAGTCTTTTTTCTTTGTGTTAATTGTGATTTGTGGTGTATTTTGAAGAATTGATAAGTTTTAGACTAATGGTAAATGTTTAAACCGACAGAATCATGTTTAAACCGACAGAATCATGACAATCTACAATGTTTGAAATGTTTGATAAATAGAAATATTCAGTCTTCAATGAGAACGATTTATTGCTACCATAAAAGATGTGCATGTGTAATATCAGAAACATATTTATTACCTCGTGTGACACTATTTTCATGTAAATTTAATATTATTCCAGTGCCTCGGAAACATGTAACGAGTCTAAAATGTGTTTTTCATTAGGTTTACTTGCAATGACAGATGTGATTAAGTCCACAATAATCACTTGTAAAATTTATGAACATTTGTCAGAACCATTCAATAAAGGTGTATTGTTTTGATAACCATAATGTATTAATTTTCCTGCAATGTCAAACGTGTTTTGATTCTAAAATGGAAATTTTGATATATGATAGGCCTAGCCTGATATATATCATGTATATGTAAACCACTCGATAATTTAGTATATATATGATGGGTAACTGGTAAACTATTTCATAAAATGAAACATGTTGTGTTCAGTAAGACTATGCTGTGCTATCATACAAGTTGTGTTATGTAGTTGTGTAACAATCATTATAGAATTTCTTTATGTACATAGAGTGCATATTTGTACTAATGTATGAGCAGATAGCTATAGATGTACAAGTGGTGTTATGTTATGTACATGTAGTTGTGTAACAATCATTATAGAATTTCTCCAATGTATGAGCAGATGTACGAGTGGTGTTACATACATTGTAGATAGTTGTTGTACATATTTGTTGTACATAGATGTTATGTGAAGGTATATTACAAAGTGCTCTGTTTATCATGTATACATCATTGTATTGAATAAAATATACAAGTGACAAAAAAACCAGTTTGTTCAAATGAATAACCTTGACCTTCATTCAAGATCAAATGGGTCAAATAGGCTGAACTTTTCAAAATAAATTCTTTTCAATAACCAAGAGACACAGGGGCTTTATATTAGGCCTGAAGCATGCTTAGGTAAATGGCTGCAATGTTTATTCAAATGAAAGACCTTGACCTTCATGCAAGGTCACAGGGATAAGAGAGGCTAAAATCTTTAAAACAACTTCTCAATGACCAAGAGGCCCAGGGTCTTGGTATTTGGTCTGTAGCATGCTGGGGTAAAGGGCTATTAAGTTTGTTTAAATGTACAACATTGATATACATTCAAGGTCACAACAAATAGATTAAATCATGCAATTTTATACCTTTCAGTTGGAACAAAACGACCGTGGGGGCGCAGCAAACCAGCTTGGTGGCCAGAGGAAATTATATATCAGAGTCCCTCCAGCAGAAAGAGTAATTATGTATTAACAGTTAAAGTTATATAATATGACAATTTTTTTTATCTTTTTCAAGGCCATTGAAGTGAAAAATGTTACCACTAGAGAAAAGTTTTTAAAATCTTCACTTAAATCATGACTGTGAAATCTTGTTATAAAAATTTTGTATTCACAAGTCTGTATTTATTTTCAGAACCTACCTTAAAAAAATTGGATCTGATACAGATAATGCAGGCCCCGTAAGTATATACATTTATTTTGTCTGATTAATGTCATTAAGCTGACTTTATCCCTTCTATTCATTTATCTTTGAACAGCAGCAATTGATTGAAAAGCTATGTTGTGGGTTGATATTGAATTCACCTTAGAAAAATTAAAGTGCAATGTTTATAAATCTACTTTTACATGGGGAAAGTATCAGTGGTGATGTACGTATGACAGATAGAAATAGTCTTAATTATGTTATGTAAATATATATATATATATATATATTTATTTACATAACATAATTAAGACTATTTCTATCTGTCATATACGCCCCTTCATCATTTAAATTTGTTCCACAAATTTGCTATTACTTTGATTGATGAAAAAGTTCACAATATCTGTATTAACTGTTAATATAATCTAACATCCTACATATAACTATACACCCCATCTCACTCTTCCATTCATAATTTTGCATGATACATTCAATCATACAGACTAATTTCATGAGATATATATAATTCTTAAAATTGAACTATTGTTCATATCATTTGAATATAGCATGCATGTATTAAAGTTTATTTTCCGTAAACCATGGAAATGTTCAAGATTATCGTCCATTTCAATTAAACATACTCCAGTGCCATATATATTATTGAAACTGTCCATGTTTCCTCTTGCACTGAGTATTTAATTGGCCTTTGGTCCTGACCATAAGATGACATACATCCACACTTGTACATACTTAGTGCTGTATCACTGAAACTGTCCATGTTTCTATTGCACTGAATATGGATAGTTGGTCCATAAGTCATATTCACAAACACAAAATGAAATGTTCATTATTAATAATACCACACACATATTTATATATGTCACAGTTGAAACTGTTTAAGCTTCATTGAGTATCAACAAATTGCAAACAAATTGTAGGTTTCATGAAACATTGTTAAGCAAAATAGATTTTTACCGATAGAACAAAAAGATAGGATAAATCCTAAACCATCTCCGAAACAAGAGTAATTGTTCATCTATCTATTGAATAAAATGTTACACTACAGCTTTATCTGGTTATTTCCTTTAGCTGTTTGGCTCTACAGAACAATGTTATTTGTGTTGTCTAAGTAACACCTTATACTTTGTAGTTGCCTATACTACATAATACATTTTTTCTTTTCTTGTAAAAATGTTTCTCCCACTAGACCTTTTTAACCCATGAACATAACTGAGGTGATATACTCAAACTTTCTTTTCTTGCTACTGCTAGCTTGCAAGTTAACCGTACGTGTACACCTTCAATGTACTTTGGTTAGTTGATACCTCTTGTATCCCAATTACAGACACCCCTGTACCCGGAAATGTCCTAATTATAACCATTTGAGTATTTATACCAGCACAATTATACAATACATTAAATAATGTAATATTCAAAGGGATCTCACTATCGTATTCTTAACAAAATAAATCCATACCTATAGCAATGCTCAAAAATACTAAAATCCTAACAGTAAAAAAAACAAAGTCATACCAAAGTTTCCAAATATTTGGCCAGCAATTTCCATGAACAATTTTGAAACTGCTAGAAATCTCAGAACTGAAGTTGCTAAAGGTCAAGATAGATCAGTATAAGAAAAGGATATAAAGTCTATTATAACATTTTCTGGTGCCCTATATATATCTACAGTTGAGTGTAGACTAAAGGTTACACCCAAGTGCACTCCGAGTGCACTCCATTTGGACTTGGAGTGCACTCCGTTTGGACTCCAGGTAAACTTGGAGTGCACTCCAAGTGGACTCCGAGTCTACCTGGAGTCCTATAAGACACCATGCCTACCCCAGTCCTATAATCAGACTATATATATATATATATATATATATATATATATATATATTAATACTTTGATGCTTTTAATATAATTTACATATAAATAAATAGATTTTTACAAATTACTTTTGTTCTGTTAATATTACTATTAACATTTGTTTAGTCTACTAGGAATATTTCTTTTATTGTTAATACATGGTAATAATGCCTTCATGTTAAATTTGTATTTATTAAGATCCATAAAAGACAGCTATACAATTTATGCTATAATCAGGTTTCTATGAAAGTTAATTGCTTATTATTTCATATTTCATTAAGATGTAAGTAAATTGTATTTCATTTTATTAAGGAATTGAAAATTATTTCAATTAGAATATTTATTACTGTACATATATCATGACGGTAAAGGAAGATTAGATAATATATCTATATTATGTTATTGAAAGTTTACAGTATTTAATGAATTATGTGTTTTTTTAATAAGACATTCTCTACATACATGTACTCAATTCAGGCAAGTAATTATAAAATAAACAATCATTTTAGTTTATATAGGTTATATATTTAAATGTATCATTAGAAAAATATACATTTACAACTGTACATATTTACGAGCATTATCTAGTTAAATTAATGTTCTGACATAACGTACACACAAGTATGTAGTTCTGGACTACCCATAATGAATGACAGTATCTGTTTAATTGCTATTATTATTGATCATGCATGACTGACTCTGGCCTGACACCCCTGATAACTGTGCCAGGTGAGTTTTAGGAGCCAGCTACAGGTACTGTCCTTGGTTCACAGAAATACCTGTGTCAATTTTGTCACTGTATGGCTTCAAATGATGAAGCTGTGCAAAGCAGGGTCACAGTGTTATAACCTCAGGCCAATTAACAGAACAGTAAGATTATCTCCTGACTTGAAGGAAAAGATTGTAGCTCTCCATTTGAGAGGCCTTAATCAGACCAAAATTACATGTATAAATGAAATACCAGTGTAATTAAGGTGGAAATGTCAAGATAAGTAGTAAAACCATTAACAAATTGGTTAACAGGTTTAAGAAGACCAATTCTATTGAAATGAAGTCATTCTATATTGAAATTAGAAAGTAAGAATAAGCTGTTTCTTATATTTGTTACATTGTAATCTGCCTTAACCATAAGTCATTGAGACCAAACGTATTGGCTGGTTTATGCAGGTGTCCGGTATGTAGAGGTACAATGTTGAATGATATAAGTTCAAAAAAAAGTAATGCAAATCAAATTAAGAAATGATGCAGTTCTTATCTTCTTATATTCAAAAATATAAAGACATTGCTTTAAAAAAAATAATTGTAAAGAAAGAGATTAAAGTTAAAAAAAAATAATTTCAGTGTAATTCCAAATGGTATAATGAATGTAAATTCACCTTTTCCCAAACCAACCTATAGCCTTATACCCGTAATTAGTACACATTGTTCTCGTCTAGGAAATAAGATTATAGAGCCTGAGGTAAAATTTGCCTAAGGGCAGTTGGACACCGTCACACGGCAACCTATGTACCATTTACCTGTAAAACTGACCTGTTGGAACTACATCGTTTTCTATTCCCATTCAGTCAATATCTATCATGATATGTGTCACTATCATTATATGTAACAGATACAGTTCATGAATGTACATGCAATGGTTGTTAAGCCAATTATAAAATCATAAAGTTAAATGTGTGAAATCCTCCTACAGTTTAGATGGGAAACTGTTTGTTGTACTCCACAATGGTAAAAAGAGACTACTTCGCTTTGACACTCCGCTAGAGGAGAACTTTTTACTTGATGACGCCAACTTCTTACGAAGGTCAACTTAACTGTAATGATCGATGTGTGACAATAGGGCATGATTGGGTGCCCAGTGTACCAATCGGTTGTGAATAGTTTATAGTGTTGGTTGTGTGTTATTTTGTGAAAATGTGTCAGTGAGGAAGTTTTAAACGTGGATTCATATACCTTATGATGCAGGTAAGCCATTGCACTTTTGTATATCAATTATATATTATTTATTTCTTATGTAGATGATATGCATGGGATCGCCCAAGCTCGGGGGTCGCCCCATCTGAAACAGTCTTAGCAGAACTGCCTGCTTTTTAGCTACCAACTGCTTACTCTGTGGCTTGAGGTCGCTCAAGCTAGGTTTCTCTCCTTTCTATTAGTCATAGCTAGCTAAGCTATGATCGCTCTAGCTTGGGGGTTGCATGCCCCTATAGTATAATTAGTATCTTAATTGTTTAGGTGTATCTTTTTAGTAGTGAGTAAAAAAAATTATTATGTAATATTGTTAGTTGATGTTATTTAGTTGTAAGAATGAGCAGCCCCTAAGAATGCCAAAAACCTTTAGGTAATATCTAATATGAGCCTGAACAAGTTATTGGTTCCATTCAATAAATTTTTGACTTTCATACTGTTTTGGTGTGTTGTGTATAAATATATATATAAATTATATATGTAACTCGTCGTAAATGTGCATATAGCTGTGCAAACCGGTACAAAAGTATCAGTAAACCTGATTAAACGGTAAACACTTCAAAGAGCTTATCATATTAGTTAGTACATATGTACGTATTATAGTTCATATACAAATATATATATTTTTTAAAATGATGCCCATACGTATATTATATTTAAATACGAGACTTTACATGTACATGCGCAGCACTGTATATTATAGAGTTTAGATATATAGGCCTATATCAAAGACCTATATCAATTATTCTGATGTTAATACTTTAGAAAAATATAAGTTCAAAGTACTGTTCAAAAGAACTTATTTTATGTTGCCATGTATGACATGTTATCAATTGATAGTCCTAAACGAGAACATATTTGTATACGTATGTATTTTTAAAAATAAATCAGTATAAGTAGCGTTTTGAGATGGCCGTATATAAGACCATTTGGTTTTGAGAAAACCCTTGCAGATTATTAGCTACACATGCGGGTATAGAGAGAAAGAATCGGGAAAAACCTCCAAGATGACAAATTGTGATGTATATATAGGGTAAAGATGAGTAAGTTTTCGTTAGATGTCAAATATATCATAAGAACTTATTATTGTAGTACACAATGTATTTGTTTTCATTTTGAGATGCCCCCGAGTGCATATTTCAGAATAGTGTTTCTGTACTCCAAAATATGGACACATTGGAGCAAAAGTTTAATGTATTATGAAAACAGAAGTTAGATTAGTACGCTACAGATTAAACCTTTATCCGTACCACTATCGGCATAATTTAGTAAGATTTGTAAGACTGGCAGATAAACTATTGAGTAGGCTCTCCCTTGAATATTACCTACGTTAATGTGGTTTTGTAACAAATTCTGAAGTTTTATTTAATACTGTATATTATGAATAAAGAAAATCATCATAATTTTTTTTCAAATCTGTAGATTTCGTTCAGTGTATCTTTATTATGTACACTGGATTTGTTTTTGTAATAAGATCTTATGAATGCGAGTTGTTTGAACATAAATGCAATTTTTGTTCAAAAGAGCCTACTTCGGTATAAGCAAATGATTCATGGTCTTTTAATGGTACAGACTTGCATAAAATGCGATTACCTGGTTATATTGATGTGTACTATTTCACACTTGAACTATCGGTAAAAGATTTTGAAATGGCCGTATCGTACGGAATCAGAAAGCAAAAATTATGTTGTTTTTTTTTAGAGGACAAATTGCGATGCATTTAATGTTCAATATGGCTATATTCTTTTTATTTAGTACATGACAATTATATCACAAGTTATTTCCTATGCAATATGCAATATATCGATTATCATTTTGAGATGCCCCCGTCTGGACGGGGAATCTACTACTGGTGTGGGAAGTCGATTCCATGTATTTACAATCCTATTTTTAAAAGCGTATTGTAATTTAAAATATGTACACATGGGAGCAAAAGTGTAATTAACTATTAAATTTAGAAGTTATATTAATAAATTACGGAATTTATTTTTACACTTGGTCATATCAGCAAAGTTAAGTCGTATTTTTCGTTGAGACACTCCCTTCCGGCGCGGGCAGTCAACCGGTAATGTCATGACACTGTATATGAAGTAATTTCTGTGATATAATGTCGATGGTAAACGCTTTATAAGAATAAAAGATGTTGCTTTGTCAAAACACCTGTTTAAAATATTTGCTAAAATGGTGTTATTTTTTATTTATTTATTAATTGATACTTTTTAACAAGTCCGGATAAAATACCCGTATGTTTTATATAATAGTAATGTACTTCCGGTAAATATTGGCTTCCTGTCTGGTACGGATGAAGAATGGCTGTGAGTGCGAGTTAGCAGTAGTTGATTTCCAAGTAACCACCAATGTTTTGTTTTACATTATCTTTCTTCTTTTGTCTGTCTTTCACCTTTTCAGCTATCCCTTCTTCGATGGTAAACCCTAACGTTCACACGCTAATGTTAGCATTGACAAACATGTATGATACAATTGTCCCACAGGAGTTTGTAGTGAGTAGTAGTGGAGGTAGCGGTCCGGGCTCGAGATCAATATTGAAATAAAATTGTATATTGGTCTTGAGTCTGGATTGTTGCTATCTTCATTATTATTCATTGCAGGCCCCTGTGAGTAACCTTTGTATAGTTAACTTTTATGAGCATAACAGATGAGTGATTTAAATATCTTAACAGCTAATTGTCAGGGCCTGGGGGAATATATTAAGAGAAAGGATACGTTTTCCTATCTAAGATCTAAAAATTATAACATATATTGCTTACAGGATACACACTTCACAGAGGAAAAAGAAAATATTATACGTAGTGAATGGGGCTATGACTGTTACTTTAATTCTTTTAGATCAAATGCCAGAGGAGTTGCAATTTTATTCAATAATAACTTTGAATTTAAAGTAAATAAAATTAAAAAAGATATGACAGGGAACTTTCTAGCTATTTCAGTTGAGTTGAAAAATACGAAATACACAATTATAACAATTTATGGTCCAAATTCAGATGAGCCAGAGTTCTACGACATTATTAGTGAAACCATTGATAGTTTTGGAAATTATAGGGTAATTATATGTGGAGACTTTAATCTTGTCATCAATCCAGATATAGACTATGATAAAAGCTATAGATCTGTGAACAATCCAAAGGCTAGGGAAAACTTTTTAGAAACTATTTATGATTACAATTTAGTAGATATCTTTAGAGAGCAGCACCCAGAAATCATTAGATACACATGGAGAAAATCAAACCCATTGAAGCAGTCAAGATTAGATTTTTTTTTAGTTTCCGAAAATTTACTATCACATGTAAAAGACTCTACAATAGAAATAGGTTACCGTTCAGATCACTCGTTTCCAAAAATAACTGTTAAGCTTAATGAATTTAAGAAGGGTAAAGGATTGTGGAAATTTAACAATTCTCTACTATATGACGAAGAATATATAGATGTAGTTAATACCATTATTTTTGAAACAAAAAAACAATATTGTTTACCAGTTTATAATCTTGAAAATATTACTGATATACCTGATTCAGAACTACAGATGACTATTGATGATCAACTTTTTCTTGAGACTTTGTTAATGAATATAAGCGGAAAAACTATATCTCATGCAGTATATAAAAAGAAATTACAAAATTTGAATGAAAATAAGCTTATAGATTCCATTAAAGAGTTAGAACAACAAAATATACTAAATTTAGCAGAAATTGATAATAAGAAAAAGGACCTGAAAGAAATTAGAATAAAAAAGATTAAAGGTTGTATTGTAAGATCCAGGGCTAAATGGGAAGAAGAAGGGGAGAAACCAACCAGTTATTTTTTCAGTTTAGAAAACAGAAATTATATATCAAAAATTGTTCCCCAAATTCAGCTTGACAATGGTAAATTTATAACAAATCAAGAGGAAATCTTACAAGAAATTAGATGTTTTTATGAAAAGCTCTATAGTTCAGATGATAACCTAGAAGACGCAACTCTAGATTCTATACTTGATTTTGAGAATATTCCAAAACTTACCGCTTCAGAGTCTATAAAATTAGAAGGATTGATATCAGTAGAAGAGGCTGGCAGAACTTTGAAAAAAATGAAAAATAACAAAAGCCCTGGATCTGACGGATACACTGTAGAATTTTTTAAATTTTTCTGGAAGCAGCTAGGTAACTTTATTGTGCGATCTCTAAACCATGGGTATATGAAGGGGGAACTATCTATTACACAACGCCATGGGATAATTACTTGCATTCCAAAAAAGGACAAACCACGTCATTTTATTAAGAATTGGAGACCTATAACACTATTGAACATTATATATAAAATAGCATCAGGGGTAATAGCCAATAGAATTAAGTCAGTTTTAAATAAAATTATTAGCAAGGATCAAACAGGATTTTTGGCGGGGAGGTACATAGGGGAAAATACTAGGCTTTTATTTGATGTAATGCAATATACAGAAGAAAATGACATCCCAGGAATGGTTTTAATGGTTGACTTTGAAAAAGCTTTCGATTCGGTCTCCTGGAATTTTTTAATTAAAGTTTTAAGATTTTTTGGTTTTGGAAACGACATATCAAAATGGGTTAAACTTTTCAATTTTAATGTGGGGGCCACTGTAAATCAAGGGGGAAATCTTTCGTCTTTTTTCAAAATTAATAGAGGTTGTAGACAGGGCGACCCGATTGCACCATACATCTTCATTTTATGTGCAGAAATCCTTGCGATTCGATTTAGGAATAATAGGAATATACATGGTGTTAATATTGAAAATACAGATATTTTACTATCGCAATATGCAGATGACACTTATTTGACATTAGATGGAACGGAACAGTCTCTGAAAGAATCATTAAAGGAATTGAATATGTTTGCATCTATTTCAGGTTTGAAAATAAATATTGATAAAACAGAGATCATATGGATAGGTAGTAAAAAGTATAGCCAGGAATTTTTTTTACCTGAATATAACTTACAATGGGGGAAAGAGAGGTTTACATTATTAGGAATCGATTTCTGTGTGGATCTACATAAAATGGTTAAAATGAACTTTGATAAAAAAAATAGTTAAACTAAAATGTATAATGAATGCTTGGAAAAGGAGAAACATAACACCAATAGGGAAAATCCACTTACGGTAATCAAATCCCTTATGATATCACAATTTAATCATTTATTTATTACACTACCTAACCCAGATGAAAAAGCAATAAAAAATATCAATTCCGTACTTTTTGAATTTTTGTGAAATAGTAAAGTAGATAAGGTGAAAAGATCTGTTGTAATAAAGGAATATAATAAAGGTGGCTTAAAAATGTTAAATATTCACAATTTTGTTCATTCACTAAAACTTAGCTGGGTAAAAGGTTATATTTATCCTCAGGAAAATGGAAATCACTGTTGTCAAAAGCTGTAAATTTAAATAAACTGTTGAAATTCGGAGGAAATTTTATAAATTTTGGAAAGATGTGCTAGGGGCATGGTCAAGACTGGAAAACTGTTATAATATGAAAGTAGTCAAAGGGAGATCACTCATACAAACCCCAGTATGGTACTGTAGCGCGAAAACCCCCGGCGAACTCAACAACCGTGTCACAGTTCCGGAGTCACTCGGCAATGCCCTCAGTAGTAGCGTCGGGAACTCGCTACAATGTCCGAGTTTTGGATAATTTAGTATGCGTGGGCCGTCGAGAACATCACAAAACAACACCGTTTCCCAGTTTCAGACTCTTGTATTCAGTATCAGCAACATATACAACAGTTACACAGTTTGAGGTAAATCCCTCTCAAACATATCCAGCACAATCCAACATAGCAACACCTAGGCACCTCGAATTCGAACTCCCCGAGCTCTCTCTCACTCTTCCTTATATACTAAAGTCTGTCGGGCAACGATTGCCCGATCGGGCAAACGTGTCCTGAACTGACCTTCTGACATAACCTGACCAAATCCTGTCGGAGCAGTCGGGCAAACTGCCGGAGCAGTCGGGCAAACTGTCGGAGCAGGCGGTCCGTTGACCTAGATATGTGGATACACATACACGTAAACATTTAGATGGTAATTAGGGATGAGTATATGATGACCATAGGTAATATAGACAGAGGACCTATAAAGAACCCCCAGAGTGATCTCCCGAAGCCATGGGCCAATAAATCCCAAACAGAGTCAAACGTAGACCAGTAGCCACGGATCAAGGTAATTAAAGCGTTATCAGTGAATGACTGGTGTATTATGCTGCCTAACATCTCACGGTCAGCATGTACATAATTAAGTCGGGCAAAGTAGGGCAAATAGGGCACCCCATCTAATTACTCATGGTCAACATAAACCTGAACTACTAAAACTACTAAAACTATTAACATTAACATTTCTAACTAAGTACAATTGAATAACCAAATATACTACACTTCCCCCTCCTTTGAAACATTGAACTTCCACTGTTCAACAAGTGATCATATTCTTCCTTTTTTTCTCTCACTCTAAAATATGTGTGATATATAAAATTTGAGACATAAAAACTTATAATTTGACACGTATACATACGCTTGTCGCATGGATATCAAGTGTCCGCCGACGATAACTACATGTACACTATTCTATGAACGATACATCGCATGGGCATCTAGTGCCCGTCGATGCTACTACACTTCATAACAAAAATAATTAGGAACTCTCCTTTCCCTCTCTCTCTCACACATTGAAAGTCATTATTTCGAGGAATAATAAACATGTATGCAGTTATAAAAGTAAAATCGTTACATAATGTACACAATGTGATCTACTCAAAACATTATTAAAATCAAACTAATAAAATGTCATCATGTTAAACAACAATATGACGAGTATCAGACCCTCACTCAAATAGAATAAACATAAATCTAGAATAAAAAAATGGCGTGAAAACATTTACAGCACAAAGTATGGGCAGGGTGTCGCCGACAATGATCCCGTGATATCTAAGACCAGAGTGATACAACGTATGGGCTGGTATTGCCCGACAATGTACTCTCTACACTAATTTATGAACAATACATCGCATGGGCAACTAGTGCCCGTCGATGAAAGCACACTATTATCGTTCCCGGGGGTTATGTTTTATGTGGATATAGAGTACCCAATAACAAACCCATTCAGGACGCTATTTCCCAACTACCTATTTGTAATATTAACACCATATTCATAATAGTGGAACAAACATAAATTCATTTACGTAAATGCATATGACGTTTTAAGCTTAACATTAAGGATATTCTCTAGCAAAAATGATGATGAATATTATATTTCTATGAAATTTATAAGCACATACATGGCGATAATAATCACATAGATGGAATATCGCGGGTTCGTATAAGATACGAGTCCAATGTTTTAAACACATTTTGTGACTACACAAATCACGGTAATATAATCAACTGAAGGTCCGTACTTTATGATAATTATTAATCCTAACGTTTTTTCACACACTAACGTTAGTAATAAAGTTAAAGTCACAGCAGCACGATATCCGGAAAGTCACAGTTTATATTCACATCAATGTGGTGTAGTTTCTTCAAATTAATATAATCCAAAAATGTCCGTTTTATAATTATAAACCAAAAAGTTCTCACATCGTGTATTAAATAAATGTACTCCAATGAATGTCACAGCTATAGCAGGAATGTAATTCAAATAAATCCAAGGTAATGTCACTGGCACGATGTATGTAATCCAAACGGAAAATCACTGGCACAGTTTAATGCGAATGTCACTTAAACATTTTAAAATGAATGTCACTGGAACAGCACAATTTGTTAACTAATCCCTTTTTAGTCCTTCACGCATTTTGAGTACAGATCTTGAAGGTAACTTCATGTGAGCGATGAAATGTCTATTGAGTTTCCTCTTCCTCAGTCTAACACATCCCGGTGACTCGTATCCACTCTCGGGTTCTGTTTTAGACTCTTCAGATACAAAACTACTCCCTGGAGCATGATTTGGCGTGGTTTCATGAGAATCATCTTCCGATGTAGTTGACCCTTTGATCGTAACTGAAACCTTCTGTGCTTGGATACGATTTGAGGTATCCCTTATAATCCCTTCACATTCCGGTTCACAAGAAGTTGTAGTAGACACTTCTGGTTTCCCATTTCCGGTGTCATTCTGAGCTTCTTGTGATTTTTGGCACTGAGTCCGTTCATCGACAGTAGTGGATATGTCGTTGCTTAAAGGCTTTTCATAACTTGGCGAGTTATGGGATGTCCTGGCGGTCCTGTTGCACCTGATAGTATTTCCAGTTTCCCGCTGAGGGAATCGGAATTCATTTCTGGTACTGTTGGTTTTTGCCTGATTACTCCGTTTCCATTTTGTCAGTTTAGTGCGACAATCATCTTTTGGAGGCCTTCGAACTTGCCCGAACAGGTTTAAATCCACATAACCGATCGGTTGATTGTCTAAACTACGATTAGATGTGCCTCTACTTGCACCGCCATTATGCACATGGTTTCTCCTCCGCCTAGTTCTTGTATTCCACTTATTTCTAGGGAAACGCGGGTTTTGTTCATTTAGCTCCGTTTCGGAACCGACACAAATACCGTTTTGTGAATATGACTTGTTTTCTCTCCATAGTTCCCTCTCTCCTATATGTAAGCATTCTTCGTATATAGCGTTTGAAACTGCTTCAGATATATTTTTCGGTTTAGTTCTCTTAACTGCGAGGCGAAATTCTTCAGACTCGTCGCATTTATCTAGAAATGAATGCATGGTATATTCGTCCACTAAGTCAGGTTTGTCTTGATAGGCACGCCGGTACAAATCCTCCAAGGCTTGACCAAAATCTCTTAGTGATTCTCCCTTGTTCCTGTGTCGTAATTTGGCTTCAGCCACATAATTTTCTTTCATGGCTATAAATCCAAATCTTTCGTCCATTTTTTCCAACAGACGATCATAGCTACGTTTGCATGACGGTTGAAGACCGTATACATATGATGCAGCCTGGCCACGTAACGTGCTCAATAACACACGCCTTTTCCGTTCCTCATTCCACATATTCAGTTGGACCAGATTTTCAAAATAATCAAGGAATTCTGGCCATATCTCTGTACGTTTTCCACTAAAAGTTCTCCGTATTTGGTATTCAGTGTGCCAGGCTCTCTGAAACGGAAAGTTTCTGCATCGAGGGCATACTTTTTCCTCGCTCCTATAAGGATAATTATCCAGCCATTTGCTTATTAGGTCATCTGACCCAAAGGGTCAGGATGACCTATAGTCATCGTGCTTCGTCCGTCGTCGTCCGCCGTGCGCCGTCCGCCGTGCGCCGTCCGTAAACTTTTTCTTTCAAAACGCTACTCCTCCTTAACGCTTGGGTGGATTACTTCCAAATTTGGTTTGAAGCATCATTGGGGGAGGGCAATCATATTTTATATAAATGAGGCTGGTCTGACCCCTGGGGCCAGAAGGGCGGGGCGCCGAAAAGGGAACTTAGGTGAATATTGCTATAAAATCCTACTCCTCCTTTACCCTTGGGTGGATTACAACTAAATTTGGTTGGAAACATCATTGGGGGAGGGCGGTCATATTGTATATAAATGAAGTTGGTGTGACCCCTGGGGCCTGAGGGGCGGGGCCCCAAAAAGGGAACTTTGATGAAATTTTGCTATAAAATCCTACTCCTCCTTAACCCTTTGGTGGATTTCAACCAGATATTGTGTGAAACATCATTTGGGGAGGGTGATCATATTTTATATAAATGAGGCTGGTGTGACCCCTAGGGCCTGAGGGGCGGGGCCCCAAATGGGGAACTTTGATGAAATTTTGCTATAAAATCCTACTCCTCCTTAACCCTTTAGTGGATTTCAACCAGATATGTTGTGAAACATCATTTGGGGAGGGCGGTCATATTTTATATAAATGAGGCTAGTGTGACCCCTGGGGCCTGAGGGGCGGGGCCCCAAATGGGGAACTTTGATGAAATTTTGCTATAAAATCCTACTCCTCCTTAACCCTTTGGTGGATTTCAACCAGATATTGTGTGAAACATCATTGGGGGAGGGTGGTCATATTTTATATAAATGAGGCTGGTGTGGCCCCTGGGGCCTGAGGGGCGGGGCCCCAAAAGGGGAACTTTTATGAAATTTTGCTATAAAATCCTACTCCTCCTTAACCCTTTGGTGGATTTCAACCAGATATTGTGTGAAACATCATTGGGGGAGGGTGGTCATATTTTATATAAATTAGGCTGGTGTGACCCCTGGGGCCAGAAGGGCAGGGCCCCAAAAGGGGAACTTTGATGAAATTTTGCTTTACAATACTACTCCTCCTAACCTCCATAGTGAATTATTACCAAATTTGGTGTGAAACATCATTGGAGGAGGACAATCATATTTTATATAAATGAGGCTGGTTTGACCCCTAGGGCCAGAGGGGCGGGGCCCCAAAAGGGGAACTTTGGTGAATTTTTGCTATAAATCCTACTTCTCTCTAACCCTTGGGTGGATTAATACGAAATATGGTGTGAAACATCCTTTGGGAAGGGTGGTCATATTTTATATAAACGAGGCTAGTGAGACCCCTGGGGCCTTAGGGGCAGGGCCCCAAAAGGGGAACTTTGGTGAATATTTTCTGTTAAATCCTAATCCTCCCTAACCTTTTGGTGGATTACAACCTAATTTGATGTGAAATATAAGGTGACGGCAATCATATTTTTTAATGAGACAGGTTTGACCCCTGGGGAAAAAAAGATGGGGCAAAAGGAGCGCTTAGGTTAAACATTTCTTTAAAATGCAATTCCTCCTTAATGCCTTAATTGATTACAACTATATTTAGCATGAAACATCATTGGGGAAAGGCAATCCTAATTGATATAAATGAGTCTTGTCTGACCCATTGGGACACAGAGGGGCATGCCCCAAAAATGGGAACTTGGCTAAAATTTTGCTTTATGATGCTGCTCTTCCTGGACAAGCTAAATGGATAAAAACCAAATTTGATCTAAAACATAACTGGCTGCGATAAATGATTTATGGTAATAATGCTGGATTGAGGGGTGTGTCCCTGCTGTAAGTGTAAGTGTTTGTCAGATGACCGTTAAGGCCCATGGGCCTCTTGTATTCCATACCAACTTGGTTACAGTTGAGACCGTCGTGTACAGCATCACACATAACAGTCCAATAAATCCTCCCTGTTTAGCATATCGCTGCAGGACGCTGACATCGACTAAGATGTTACTGGAGACGTACTCATAACTCCAATACACAAGTAGAGCTGTTAGTCCTAATGCTAAAGTTACTAGGGAGAACACGCACACAAAGAGCGAACAACATCCCTCCTGTGTCGATCCATCTCGATCGGACGTGCGTGCGTCAACATCATCCTGGCGGCTCCTTTGAAGGGGAGTTCTAGCCGCCATGTACTTTCGTCTTCTAGGTGTGCTGGTAAATTTTGGTTTTATTGGCGATACATCAAGTCCAGAATCAATTAAAGATTCTTGATGGAGAACTTCTTTGTGTTGTTCCATAGTAAAAGTCTCAACTTAAATCCCACACCGCTGCCACCAATTGTAGCGCGAAAACCCCCGGCGAACTCAACAACCGTGTCACAGTTCCGGAGTCACTCGGCAATGCCCTCAGTGGTAGCGTCGGGCACTCGCTACAATGTCCGAGTTTTGGATAATTTAGTATGCGTGGGCCGTCGAGAACATCACAAAACAACACCGTCTCCCAGTTTCAGACTCTTGTATTCAGTATCAGCAACATATACAACAGTTACACAGTTTGAGGTAAATCCCTCTCAAACATATCCAGCACAATCCAACATAGCAACACCTAGGCACCTCGAATTCGAACTCCCCGAGCTCTCTCTCACTCTTCCTTATATACTAAAGTCTGTCGGGCAACGACTGCCCGATCGGGCAAACGTGTCCTGAACTGACCTTCTGACATAACCTGACCAAATCCTGTCGGAGCAGTCGGGCAAACTGCCGGAGCAGTCGGGCAAACTGTCGGAGCAGGCGGTCCGTTGACCTAGATATGTGGATACACATACACGTAAACATTTAGATAGTAATTAGGGATGAGTATATGATGACCATAGGTAATATTGACAGAGGACCTATAAAGAACCCCCAGAGTGATCTCCCGAAGCCATGGGCCAATAAATCCCAAACAGAGTCAAACGTAGACCAGTAGCCACGGATCAAGGTAATTAAAGCGTTATCAGTGAATGACTGGTGTATTATGCTGCCTAACATCTCACGGTCAGCATGTACATAATTAAGTCGGGCAAAGTAGGGCAAATAGGGCACCCCATCTAATTACTCATGGTCAATATAAACCTGAACTACTAAAACTACTAAAACTATTAACATTAACATTTCTAACTAAGTACAATTGAATAACCAAATATACTACAGTACAATAACAATATAAGAATTGGTGGTGAGACTGTTTTTTATTCAAAATGGCATGAAAAGGGTGTTTATCTGATTAGTGATTTTTTAAAAGATATCAGATCCAAATCTTTTTTCTCATATGAAGAATTTTCAATTAGATATAACATTAATACAAATTTTTTGAAATATAATGGAATATTATCTGCCATTAGAAAATATTTACAAAATTTGGATACAAGTGATCATATATATATTGAATTGTTATATCCTGTGTTGCCAACACATATTTCAGTATTCCTTGGAAATATCAAGGGGGTGAAAAGAATATACGAATTATTGAATACCAAAAACACACTTGAAGCCAAGGGCAAAGAAAAATGGGAAGAACACTTTGAATATAATGATGAAGATTGGATAACTATTTATACTCTTCCTTATAAAATAACTAAAAATTCTAAACTGCAGTGGCTACAATTTAGAATTTCTCATCACATTCTAACAACCAACTCTCTACTGTTTAAAACAAAATTATTAAATAACCCTTTTTGTAACCTTTGCCATTCGGATAGAGAAACAATTGTGCATTTATTTTGGGAGTGTGATGAAGTACAAATTTTTTTGGAAAGCTTTGATGAGCTGTTGATTGCATTATACATCCCTTTCACAATAAATAAACAAACTTTGTTATTTGGTAAAATAGATAATAACAACAATCCAGCTTTTAAAGTGGACAATCTAATTATTTTACTGATTAAGCAGTACATTTATAGGTGTAGATGTTTGCATAAATCGCTAAATATTCAATCATTTTTGTATTCTATTGTAGATCACTATAAAATACAGAAATTCATTACCAACAAGAAATGCCAGGTTACAAAATACAAATTTGTAAATGATTGGAAGAAATGGGAAAAACTAATACAAATTTTTGGTTAAGACATGTTTATTTCTTACATCCAGTTGAACATTGTTATAATTATTTTCCTCCATCTTATTTATATAATTTTTAGGTCTATGACCTCAGCCCTGATATGTCAGTAGTGCCTATATCTAGGTTTTGCCATCGTCTCTCCATCCTTCTCTCGCTCTATTTCCCTCTCTCTTTTTCTCTCTCTTTTCATAAAAAAATTGATTTTACAGGAATTTCAATCCTCTCATTTTTTTTCTTCTTTTCTTCTTTCTTCTTCATTTTTATTTTCTGTGTGTGTAAGTGAGTGCATGTGTAAGATTGGTTGTGTATATGTGTACTGTAAGTATATACAAATTTCTATACGTCTGTTAAATGAATGTAGATGTATGTAAGGAAGTGCATGCGAGTGATATGTATTTGGCTATTGTTTGTTTCTAACTACATGAGCAGACATGTGAGTAAGTGTATGTGTATAAACTGTTTTGTATGTCATTATATATTTGCAAGTGTGTAAGTAGCCTCTGTAGATGGATGTGTGACAAATATTAAAATGTATAAAAGAAAGAATTCTATGATGTACATTTCAGAGAATGTAAGAGATGTGTGATTTGTTTGTATTTATGTATAAATGATCTTCTTCAAAAATAAAACAAATACAAAAAAAAAATAAAGTTAAATGTTCAAACTTTAAAAAAAAAAGGACATAAGGCCAGCTGCAGTTGGTGTATGGAATGTTTGATAAGTATTTACTTAACTCAAACATGAAAATTATATTAATCTATGTTGATTTACATATTGACCTCTAATACTCTATACATGCTTCCATTATAATATCAAAGACAAAGTAATAGTACCAGTTTGAAATTTTTTTTTTTATTTTTTTTTTTATAATAATGACTTATAACTGTTTTAATAATTCTGTAATAGGAATGTTTTAATAATACTGTAATAGGAATGGACAATCATATTATTTCAAAAGTGTCAGATATCGACCGCCACAAGTCCGTACCTATATTCTATATGACCTTGGTATAGGTCAGCCTGAGTTTCCGCTAGCCCTGACACCATACCAGACATGGTGTCAGGGCCAGAGGAAACTTGGGCTAGGTAAAGGTAAGGTGTGATGACCAGTTTCCATCTAACAATTAAGGGGGTCTTTATCTAGTTAGATGACCGTGTGTACACCTGTCCAGATCTTCACACAGTATGAGGTAAACTTGTAGGAAGGGGTCATTATTGGGGTCAGTGTAAGTCTGTCTTTTCTCCACACCCCTGTAATCATGCTTGATATACAGGTAAATATTTACCTTTTTTATTGTATGTTAAGATAAATATGGAAGAAAAGTATTTGAAATATATATAAAACAGTACTTAGTACTTGGAGTACAAGTTATGTCCAGTACACAATCAAACTCTACATTTTGAGAGACCACAAACTGCCAATTTTCTACTTATTGACGTGGCTTGTTAAAACTCTTCAAATCAAAGGAATGCTATCATACATTTTTCAACGAAGTGCCAGATCTATTCATTTTATATAGGGTTAACTAATAGAAAAAATCAATTATATAAGATGCTGTTAGTTAACCAACGAAAAATGAACCAACAAAATAATAAGATGATATATATACAAAGATAAAACAGTAATACATATTTTATTGTTACATGTTTAAGGAGTCTAAATGTATAAGAGTATACATCTATCTATAAACATTATGTACATGTATATATGTACTTGGTTACAGGTACATGTGACACATGTGGACCCAGGTAGGATTGGGGCCTGATAGGACTCCAGCTAAACTTGGAGTGCACTCCGAGTGCACTCCAAGTTTACCTGGAGTCCAAACGGAGTGCACTCCGAGTCCAAACGGAGTGCACTTTGTGTAACCTTTAGTCTACACTCAACTGTACATGTACCAAACATATACCTACTTATTTCCCCATCCTAACTGGATGTTTGGGTCAATTGTAACTCCATTATACATGTAACCTACAGAGGAATGGCATTTATAGATATATATTTTTTGTGTCTTTTGAATATGGAATTCTCTTATTAAGTGAGAAGGTGAAGTATTTAAGTCTTCTTCTTTCACCCAGGAAGTTTGTCTTCTTTCCTTCCATTTGACACAGTACCATTTTTCCGCCTTTGCTGACAAGCACAATGAAAAATACAATATTTTGTCATCATCCTTCCATTTCTTCAGCTTGGCTACTTTTTCGAATTTGGCCAGCCATATTTTTGGATTGCCCTCTCCAGAGAAAGGTGATACTGGTAATAATCCTTCCTTGGCTGCCATATTTGTTGGATCTTCTGAAATTTTGCAGTTATTTATCCATACTGCCCCGGAATTCTCCACCACTGTATGACCGTGCGACGTCGCTTTCGGCCATAATCCTTATGTAATAATTGTTCTCCATGATGATGTCACAAAATATCACTGTAGTCCAAGGTTGCCATTCCTCATGTTTTATTTTAACTATACTGAAACGAAAAAGAAACGCAACATGGAAAATTGTGATTAATTTTGTATTAAATATACATATCTGTATAAAAATCGCGGAAATAAACATGCACCCTGTCTAACACCCATACCAATCTTCAAAATCACCCAAGTGTGACTAGAGACCTATGCACTTCCGGCGCGGTAAAAACATCAAAAACCGTGCCTGTACAAACATATGCGTTCTTTTTTCATTCAAACCAGTATCAATTCATCACTAACATTGAGCCACATCATCGCCAATACTTTTGCAAACAATAATTCCTTTTACAATTATGCCACGGTTATCAAAGGTTGATAGAGGACGTGCTATAGCGATGCTTCTGGCAGGGAACACGCAACTTCACGTCGCTCGACAATTCAGAGTTCACAAATCGACTATTAGTCGATTAGTTTCACGTCTTAACGCAACAGGAAGAGTCGATGACCAGCCGAGATCAGGACGTCCACGCGTAACGTCGCGACGTCAAGACCGGGTTCTTAGGTTGGCACACCTGCGTAACAGGAGATTAACGGCCGCTGAAACGGCAAGGAATACGATTGGTAATCATAACCGTCGAATTCATCCCCAAACAGTGATCAACAGACTGCGTGAGGCTAATTTGCGTGCAAGGCGACAGTACGTTGGTTTACCATTAACACCGCAACGTCGAGCACGTCGTATGCAATGGGCAACGGCACATATGCCCAGACGTTTTCCTATGAGACGTTGGAGGTCTATGCTCTTCACCGATGAATCTCGATTCACGTTATTTCGAGCAGATGGCCGTCAACGTGTGTACCGGCGTCGAGGCGAACGTTTTGCTGACGCCTGTGTTTTGGAACACGACCGATTTGGGGGTGGATCAGTTATGGTTTGGGCGGGAATCTCCCATGGTTTGAAGACGCCTTTGGTGATAGTCAATGGGAATTTAACGGCCGTACGCTATCGGGATGAGATCCTTAGGCCCCATGTTGTGCCGTTTGTTAGGCAGCATCATCTAACCTTTCAGCAAGATAACGCGAGACCACACGTTGCAAGAGTCTGTAGAGACTTTCTTGCGACACAGAACATTGTTCCTATAGATTGGCCTCCATATAGCCCCGACCTGTCCCCAATCGAGCATTTGTGGGATGAATTAGACAGAAGAATTCGAAATCGCCGTAACCCCCCAAATATCCTCCCTCAGTTAGCAAATGCACTCGTCCAAGAATGGAATAACATTCCAATACGGAAAGTCAATGCCCTGATGAACTCAATGCAACAAAGAATTAGAGATGTGATAACTGTTCGAGGAGGACACACACGATATTAGGGCACGGTTTCAAAACTGCTGCCATTTCAACTTGGATTCACGTAGGGTACTACCAATCATGACCTTCTAGCAAAGTGACCTGTTCTTAAAAATCTCTAAACATTTAAAGGATGTTACATCAATATTCAATATTAACTATTACATATGAAATTTAAACATAATGCTCACAAGTATTATTTTATTAAAGCTACAATTTGAAGTTGCGTTTCTTTTTCGTTTCAGTATATAAACATGAATACATATATTGAGGTACATCGTTGTCCAACAGCTCTCAGTCACACCCATATACATCATCCATACTTGGAACTTAACTGTTCACTGTCGACTCTAAACCAGAGTCTGAATATAATATTTTAGTATCCAAGAAAACCTTCTAATTGATATCGTCCTTCTAATGGAATCTTCCTTTCTTATTCATTCTCCTGATTCTGGAATCCTAGATTCTTCCTATTTTGATTCCCCTTATTTTGTAATTTTTTATTTTGGGCTCTTAGCCCTTACTTTATAGTTACAGCTCGTCCCTGGCGGAGGACACCCAGTATAGACTCCCTAGGGATCTCTGGATATTGCTTGACAGGACTAGTTTGTATTTGTTACACTAGTTTCATTTGTCATAGCAAACCAACTTCACTATTTACAATCAATATAAAAGTTGTATCTAAAAGAGGACTTCTTCTATTTTCTACTGATATAGAAATTACATAAAACCATTATCAAGTATAAATATTACCATAGAAATACAGACTTCTATTTACTGTACATTACAGTAAAAGCTACCCAGCTTCTAAACTATGTTGTCTATTGAATTATAAAACAATGTATAAATTCTAGACCACTTACTGCATCTAATGGTATGGATATTATAGTCCACATTAAAATAGTTATTAAGTTACTTATTGTTTTAAATATAAAACAAACACAACCTTTTAAACTACATTTAGCTTAGAAAGTTTCCTGTATCATATGGTCACCATGGGGGACAGACCCTTCCCTTCAGTCAGGGGTTTACGGGCCCAGCATGGCATCTTTACCTATACAGTGGACAGCCTTATCCTGTTATCTATATACAGTGTATATATATATATATATATATATTTATTTACATAACATAATTAAGACTATTTCTATCTGTCATATACGTCTCACAGTCTACCATTAAATTATGAAAGACTTATATATTGATGATTGTAAAAACATGTTTTTAAAGACTATTTCTTTTTTTTTCAGAATAGGAGACACTGATGTAAGTTTGAATGGAACAGAGAGCAAAATAAAAAGTTAAAACAAGAGGCCCAAAGGGCCTTAACGGTCACCTGAGATTTGAAATATTTCAGTTAATTTAATTGAACCCACCCATCAGTTGTTGGGGTCAGTCAGGGCCAATATGTGCAATATATCATTAAGCTGTCATCCAATGCTGATAATTTAAGAAAGTTAGAATGAATTCCAATAGAAATAAAACAAATAATAGTCAAAAATGTGATTTCCCTATATAAACTATTGTAAAGTTTACCCCCTCCCCCCAGGGGCAAATATGAGACCCCGGGGTCATGAAATTCATAGTTTTGGTAAAGCACCATAAGATCCTTCTATCTATGGAGAGTTTTTGATTCTACCAAATATGAGAGTATAGAAGAAGATTTTTGAAATTTCAGTCAATTTGACCCTTCTTAGCCCCGCCCATCAGCCCCTGGGGGTCAGTCAGGGCCAATTTATGCAAAACATCAAACAGTTCTCCATGCTGATAATGTTATCCAGGTTAGAATGAGTTCCAATACAAATCCAACAAATAATAGTCAAAAATGTGATTTCCCTATATAAACTATGCTAAAGTTTACCCCCTCCCAGGGACAAACATGAGACCCCAGGGTCATGAAATTCACAATTTTGGTAAAGCACCACAAGACCCTTCCATCTATGAAGAGTGTTTGACTCGTCCATATCTGAGAGTAGAGAAGATTTTTGAAGTTTCAGTCAATTTGACCCATTTTGGCCCCACCCCTCAGGCCCCTGGGGGGTGGGGACCATATAATTCACAATTTTGGTTGACCTTCAGCCATAGTAACTTTCTGCCAAATTTAATTGAATTTGGTTGAGAGGTTTTGGAGAAGAAGTCAAAAATGTAAATAGTTTACAGACGCACGCCACACAACGGACGACGACGGACAAAGGGTGATTAGCATAGGTCACTTGAGACTTCGTCTCAGGTGACCTAAAAAAAAATTGACCTATGACCCATTAGCAAGGATTTTTAGCTCACCTGTCTGAAGGGCATGAGCTTATGCCAAAGGTTGTCATCTGAGGCCAATCTTTCGTTATCTACCCCTAAGGAATATTACCTACTCTACCCCTTAAAGTATGTATCTACCCCTAATAAATATTACCTACTCTACCCCTGTAAAGTATGTATCTACCCATAATGAATATTACCTACTCTACCCCTTGTAAAGTATATATCTACCCCTAATGAATACTACCTACTCTACCCCTTAAAGTATATATCTACCCCTAATGAATATTACCTACTCTACCCCTTGTAAAGTATGTATCTACCCCTAATGAATGTTACCTACTCTACCCCTTGTAAAGTATGTATCTACCCCTAATGAATGTTACCTACTCTACCCCTTGTAAAGTATATATCTACCCCTAATGAATATTACCTACTCTACCCCTTAAAGTATATATCTACCCCTAATGAATATTACCTACTCTACCCCTGTAAAGTATGTATCTACCTCTAATGAATGTTACCTACTCTACCCCTGTAAAGTATGTATCTACCCCTAATGAATAGTACCTACTCTATCCATGTAAAGTATGCATCTACCCCTAATGAATATTACCTACTCTGCCCTTGTAAAGTATGTATCTACCCCTAATGAATAGTACCTACTCTATCCATGTAAAGTATGTATCTACCCCTAATGAATATGACCTACTCTGCCCTTGTAAAGTATATATCTACCCCTAAGGAATATTACCTACTCTACCCCTTAAAGTATGTATCTACCCCTAATAAATATTACCTACTCTACCCTTCTAAAGTATGTATCTACCCCTAATGAATGTTACCTACTCTACCCCTGTAAAGTATGTATCTACCCCTAATGAATATTACCTACTCTACCCCTTGTAAAGTATGTATCTACCCCTAATGAATGTTACCTACTCTACCCCTGTAAAGTATGTATCTACCCCTAATGAATATTACCTACTCTACCCCTGTAAAGTATGTATCTACCCCTAATGAATATTACCTACTCTACCCCTTGTAAAGTATGTATCTACCTCTAATGAATGTTACCTACTCTACCCCTGTAAAGTATATATCTACCCCTAATGAATGTTACCTACTCTACCCCTGTAAAGTATGTATCTACCCCTAATGAATGTTACCTACTCTACCCCTGTAAAGTATGTATCTACCTCTAATTAATATTACCTACTCTACCCCTGTAAAGTATGTATCTACCCCTAATAAATGTTACCTACTCTACCCCTTAAAGTATGTATCTGAGGCCAATCTTTCGTCCAGCATCAACTTTTTTCCTTTTACCATCTTCTCAATAAGCATGAGGCAGAGAGACTTAATATTTGGTGTGTAGCATGCCAATGTGAATGGCTACCAAATGTGTCAAATAAATGACCTTGACTTATATTCAAGCTCACAGGAGTCAAATAGGCTAAAATGTTCAAACAACTTCTTCTCAATAACCACCACGTACAATTCACTGATTTTTTTTTGAAATTTAGAAGGTGCGTTCCAGTGCTGCGCATGACTGAAAGCTAGAATGACTTACAAGACCACCTTACCACGGTCCAATCCCATTGGTCAATACAAACTACACGTACTCCCTGATCTATACGACCGACACGTATACACACGAACCTATATAGGACAAATATTTCCCGTTATTCTCCGAAATGCAGGAAATTTGAAATCTACCCCATTCAATATTGCCTACTATACCCCTGTAAAGTATGTATCTACCCGCATTTAATATTACCTATTATTAGATAGTGCGTTTGATTTTCCTTAGCTACACACATAAACTATAATTTGAACTATAGCACAGCCTAAATGACTATTGCATAGTCATGTTCATTTAGACTATTGGACACCTGTGACGCTTTGGAATTTGGTCACTTGTGAACTATTGAACACCAGTGTGACGCTTTGGAATTTCGTGGTTCTGACAAATGTTCATAAATTTTACAAGTGATTATTGTGGACTTAATGTCCCTTTCAAGCGTTTTTAAATTAAGCCAAAGACAGTCATGGTGAGATGTCAGTGATTCTAACCGAGTTTTAGTGATTATGTAATAATTAGTAAATCATTGATGTTTGTGCAACAGTCCAGAATATTTGACCCTAGGTACTGGTATTTGACCGATGTTCTATTGCATTTTAGCTTCGAATAGAAGTATACCACTGTAAAGTATTATCTACCCAAATCTAATATTACCTATTATAGCCCTGAAAAGTCTTATCTACCCCCACTGAATATTACCTAAATGCCCAAGTAAAGTATGCATCTACTCCACTGAATATAACCTATCCCAGTAAAGTATGTATCTACCCCTAATGGATATTACCTACTCTACCCCCTTAAAGTATGTATCTACCCCTAATTAATGTTACCTACTCTACCCCTTAAAGTATGTATCTACCTCTAATGAATGTTACCTACTCTACCCCTGTAAAGTATGTATCTACCCCTAATGAATGTTATCTACTCTACCCCCTTTGAGGGGCCGCAGTGGCCAAGTGGTTAAGGTGTCCCGACACTTTAACACTAGCCCTCCACCTCTGGGTTGCGAGTTCGAAACCTACGTGGGGCAGTTGCCAGGTACTGACTGTATGTCGGTGGTTTTTCTCCGAGTACACCGGCTTTCCTCCACCTCCAAACCTTGCACGTACTTAAATGACCCTGGCTGTTACCAGGTAATAGGACGTTAAACAACAAGAGATCCCAGAGGGATCTTGGCGCCCACCATTGAATGATCTTCATAGGTTCCATGTCAGATTGATCTTTTCTCTACTTTTCCCTTCATTTTACTAATCTGTGCAAATTGAGACATCCCTCCAGTACTTTTCAAACAAGGGAATCCTAGCTATATAAGAAATTTGAGATTTAACGATAATGGCTGTTTGTTAGCCAGGTTGTTTTCAGGACAGACTGGTCCAAAAATGCAATACAAGGGACCAAGGGGAACCTACTTATGAAATTTGAGAAAGATCCATTCAGTACTTTGAGAAATAGAGATAACAAACTTCAATTGTCAAAATCCAAGATGGCGGTCTGTCGGCCATATTGTTTTCCAATTGATCTCAAAATGCAATAAGCATAACGAGGCACCAAGGGGAACCTCCATATGAAATTTGAGAAAGATCCCTTCAGTACTTTCTCAGAAATAGCGATAACAAACTTCAATTGTCAAAATCCAAGATGGCTGCCTGTCGGCCATGTTATTTTCAGATTGGTCTCAAAATGCAATATGCATAACTAGGCACCAAGGGAAACTTACATATGCAATTTGAGAAAGATCCCTTAAATACTTTCTCAGAAATAGTGATAACAAACTTCAATTGTCAAAACCCAAGATGGCTGCCTGTCGGCCATGTTGTTTTCAGATTGGTCTCAAAACGCATTATGCATATCTAGGCACCAAGGGAAACCTACATATGAAATTTCAGAAAGATCCCTTCAGTACATTCTCAGAAATAGCGATAACAAACTTCAATTGTCAAAATCCAAGATGGCTGCCTGTCGGCCATGTTGTTTTCAGATTGGTCTCAAAACGCAATATGCATAACTAGGCACCAAGGGAAACCTACATCTGAAATTTCAGAAAGATCCATTCAGTACTTTCTCAGAAATAGTGATAACAAACTTCAATTGTCAAAATCCAAGATGGCTGCCTGTCGGCCATGTTGTTTTCCGATTGGTCTCAAATCGCAATATGCATAACTAGGCACCAAGGGGAACCTACATATGAAATTTGAGAAAGATCCCTTCAGTATTTTCTCAGAAATAGCGATAACAAACTTCAATTGTCAAAATCCAAGATGGCTGCCTGTCGGCCATGTTGTTTTCGGATTAGTCTCAAAACGCAATATGCATAACTAGGCACCATGGGGAACCTTCATATGAAATTTCAGAAAGATCCCTTCAGTACTTTCTCAGAAATAGCGATAACAAACTTCAATTGTCAAAATCCAAGATGGCTGCCTGTCGGCCATGTTGTTTTCCGATTGGTCTCAAAACGCAATATGCATAACTAGGCACCAAGGGGAACCTACATATGAAATTTGAGAAAGATCCCTTCAGTACTTACTGAGAAATAGCGATAACAAGAATTGTTTACGGACGGACGGACGGACGGAGGGACGGACGGACGGACGGACGGACGACGGACCACGGACGCAGGGCGATTTGAATAGCCCACCATCTGATGATGGTGGGCTAAAAACAAACAAAACCCCTGTAAAGTATGTATTTATCCCTAATGAAATTATTACCTACTCTACCCCTGTAAAGTATGTATCTACCCCTAATGAATATTACCTACTCTACCCCTCTAAAGTATGTATCTACCTCTAATGAATGTTACCTACTCTACCCCTGTAAAGTATGTATCTACCCCTAATGAAATTATTACCTACTCTACCCCTGTAAAGTATGTATCTACCCCTAATGAATATTACCTACTCTACCCCTCTAAAGTATGTATCTACCCCTAATGAATCTTACCTACTCTACCCCTTGTAAAGTATGTATCTACCCCTAATGAATATTACCTACTCTATCCCTTAAAGTATGTATCTACCCCTAATGAATATTACCTACTCTACCCCTTGTAAAATATATATCTACCTCTAATGAATATCACCTACTTTACCCCTTAAAATATGTATCTACCCCTAATGAATGTTACCTACTCTATCCCTGTAAAGTATGTATCTACCCCTAATGAATATTACCTACTCTATCCCTTGTAAAGTATGTATCTACCTCTAATGAGTGTTACCTACTCTACCCCTGTAAAGTATGTATCTACCCCTAATGAATGTTACCTACTCTACCCCTTGTAAAGTATGTATCTACCCCTAATGAATATTACCTACTCTGCCCTTGTAAAGTATGTATCTACCCCTAATGAATATTACCTACTCTATCCATGTAAAGTATGTATCTACCCCTAATGAATATGACCTACTCTGCCCTTGTAAAGTATATATCTACCCCTAAGGAATATTACCTACTCTACCCCTTAAAGTATGTATCTACCCCTAATAAATATTACCTACTCTGCCCCTGTAAAGTATGTATCTACCCATAATGAATATTACCTACTCTACCCCTTGTAAAGTATATATCTACCCCTAATGAATATTACCTACTCTACCCCTTAAAGTATATATCTACCCCTAATGAATATTACCTACTCTACCCCTTGTAAAGTATGTATCTACCTCTAATGAATGTTACCTACTCTACCCCTGTAAAGTATTATCTACCTCTAATAAATGTTACCTACTCTACCCCTTGTAAAGTATGTATCTACCCCTAATGAATAGTACCTACTCTATCCATGTAAAGTATGTATCTACCCCTAATGAATATTACCTACTCTGCCCTTGTAAAGTATGTATTTACCCCTAATGAATAGTACCTACTCTATCCATGTAAAGTATGTATCTACCCCTAATGAATATGACCTACTCTGCCCCTGTAAAGTATATATCTACCCCTAAGGAATATTACCTACTCTACCCCTTAAAGTATGTATCTACCCCTAATAAATATTACCTACTCTACCCTTCTAAAGTATGTATCTACCCCTAATGAATGTTACCTACTCTACCCCTGTAAAGTATGTATCTACCCCTAATGAATATTCCCTACTCTACCCCTGTAAAGTATGTATCTACCCCTAATGAATGTTACCTACTCTACCCCTTGTAAAGTATGTATCTACCCCTAATGAATATTACCTACTCTACCCTTTGTAAAGTATGTATCTACCCCTAATGAATATTACCTACTCTACCCCTGTAAAGTATGTATCTACCCATAATGAATATTACCTACTCTACCCCTTGTAAAGTATATATTTACCCCTAATGAATATTACCTACTCTACCCCTTAAAGTATGTATCTACCCCTAATGAATGTTACCTACTCTACCCCTTAAAGTATGTATCTACCCGGAATGAATATTACCTACTCTACCCCTTAAAGTTTGTATCTACCTCTAATGAATGTTACCTACTCTACCCCTGTAAAGTATGTATCTACCCCTAATAAATGTTACCTACTCTACCCCTTAAAGTATGTATCTACCCCTAATGAATATTACCTACTCTGCCCTTGTAAAATATATATCTACCCCAAATGAATATTACCTACTCTACCCCTGTAAAGTATGTATCTACCCCTAATGAATATTACCTACTCTACCCCTTGTAAAGTATGTATCTACCTCTAATGAATGTTACCTACTCTACCCCTGTAAAGTATGTATCTACCCCTAATGAATATTACCTACTCTACCCCTGTAAAGTATGTATCTACCCCTAATGAATGCTACCTACTCTACCCCTGTAAAGTATGTATCTACCTCTAATAAATGTTACCTACTCTACCCCTGTAAAGTATGTATCTACCCCTAATGAATATTACCTACTCTACCCCTGTAAAGTATGTATCTACCCCTAATGAATGCTACCTACTCTACCCCTGTAAAGTATGTATCTACCTCTAATAAATGTTACCTACTCTACCCCTGTAAAGTATGTATCTACCCCTAATGAATATTACCTACTCTACCCCTTGTAAAGTATGTATCTACCTCTAATGAATGTTACCTACTCTACCCCTGTAAAGTATGTATCTACCCCTAATGAATATTACCTACTCTACCCCTGTAAAGTATGTATCTACCCCTAATGAATGCTACCTACTCTACCCCTGTAAAGTATGTATCTACCTCTAATAAATGTTACCTACTCTACCCCTGTAAAGTATGTATCTACCCCTAATGAATATTACCTACTCTACCCCTGTAAAGTATGTATCTACCCCTAATGAATGCTACCTACTCTACCCCTGTAAAGTATGTATCTACCTCTAATAAATGTTACCTACTCTACCCCTGTAAAGTATGTATCTACCCCTAATGAATGTTACCTACTCTACCCCTTAAAGTATGTATCTACCTCTAATGAATGTTACCTACTCTACCCCCTTAAAGTATGTATCTACCTCTAATGAATGTTACCTACTCTACCCCTTGTAAAGTATGTATCTACCCCTAATGAATGTTACCTACTCTACCCCTGTAAAGTATGTATCTACCCCTAATGAATGTTACCTACTCTACCCCTGTAAAGTATGTATCTACCTCTAATGAATGTTACCTACTCTACCCCTTGTAAAGTATGTATCTACCTCTAATGAATGTTACCTACTCTACCCCTGTAAAGTATGTATCTACCCCTAATGAATATTACCTACTCTACCCCTGTAAAGTATGTATCTACCCCTAATGAATGCTACCTACTCTACCCCTTGTAAAGTATGTATCTATCCCTAATGAATATTACCTACTCTACCCCTTGTAAAGTATGTATCTACCCCTAATGAATATTACCTACTCTACCCCTGTAAAGTATGTATCTACCCCTAATGAATATTACCTACTCTACCCCTTGTAAAGTATATATCTACCCCAAATGAATATTACCTACTCTACCCCTGTAAAGTATGTATCTACCCCTAATGAATATTACCTACTCTACCCCTTGTAAAGTATGTATCTACCTCTAATGAATGTTACCTACTCTACCCCTGTAAAGTATGTATCTACCCCTAATGAATATTACCTACTCTACCCCTGTAAAGTATGTATCTACCCCTAATGAATGCTACCTACTCTACCCCTGTAAAGTATGTATCTACCTCTAATAAATGTTACCTACTCTACCCCTGTAAAGTATGTATCTACCCCTAATGAATATTACCTACTCTACCCCTGTAAAGTATGTATCTACCCCTAATGAATGCTACCTACTCTACCCCTGTAAAGTATGTATCTACCTCTAATAAATGTTACCTACTCTACCCCTGTAAAGTATGTATCTACCCCTAATGAATATTACCTACTCTACCCCTGTAAAGTATGTATCTACCTCTAATAAATGTTACCTACTCTACCCCTGTAAAGTATGTATCTACCCCTAATGAATGTTACCTACTCTACCCCTTAAAGTATGTATCTACCTCTAATGAATGTTACCTACTCTACCCCCTTAAAGTATGTATCTACCTCTAATGAATGTTACCTACTCTACCCCTTGTAAAGTATGTATCTACCCCTAATGAATGTTACCTACTCTACCCCTGTAAAGTATGTATCTACCCCTAATGAATGTTACCTACTCTACCCCTGTAAAGTATGTATCTACCTCTAATGAATGTTACCTACTCTACCCCTGTAAAGTATGTATCTACCTCTAATGAATGTTACCTACTCTACCCCTTGTAAAGTATGTATCTACCCCTAATGAATATTACCTACTCTACCCCTGTAAAGTATGTATCTACCTCCAATAAATATTACCTACTCTACCCCTGTAAAGTATGTATCTACCTCTAATGAATGTTACCTACTCTATCCCAGTAAAGTATATATCTACCCCTAATGAATATTACCTACTCTACCCCTGTAAAGTATGTATCTACCCCTAATGAATGTTACCTACTCTACCCCCTTAAAGTATGTATCTACCTCTAATGAATGTTACCTACTCTACCGATGTAAAGTATGTTAGAAACGTGACACTTTGAATATGAGTGAAGACATTGCTAATTGTTTGTGTTTAAAATTGATCTGCTTGTTTTTACTGTTTCGTAAAAATTACTCACCGATCATTGATTTCAATGGCGGCGGAGATCATCAAAGACGACTACCGATATGTTATACCGGAGTGATTACATGCCATGGCTTCTAAATACACCATTTATCTTTTAATTGGGTCTGATTATTAATTAACCCCATGATCAAGAGTGACAACACACGCTATCGTTATCCCTATTGTCAATCGGGGCATTTTTGGGAGAGGTGTGAAATCGTGCCGCGGGGGTCACGACAAACACATTTCCAGAGGTCAGTTTAGGTAAATTTTTTGTTCGAATCATGAAATGTGAATTACCTATAATATCATAGCTAACGGACAATGAAAAAAGTTTGATACATCGAAAACTTCAATTGGTAAAAATTTGAATCATACATAGTATCTTTTTATAGTGAGGAAAATTCGGGACCAAGCAAAAAGTTTGAGGTTTGACTGTATTTCCATTTTCTCCTGCTGCCTAAGCTATAGCTAGCTAGCTATCTATAAAGGCCTCAATAAAGCCATGAATTAGAAAAAACATTACAGTCATGTCTGAAACCAATATAGTTATAATGTATACCACGCATCTAATACATGTAAAACACTGGATACAGCTGATAATAATAATCTGAACAATTAGCTATTGAGATTTACAGGTACAGCATATTTAAACATGAGGCCCACAGGCCTTTACGGTCACCTGAGACATATAACTATATTCTATATATTTACAGTGTATTTCTAAACAGTTCATAAAAAAATAAATGTAGAAGTACAGTTTTGCCCTCATTATTCTTAACATTTTGAATAATTTCCATCAAAATGTGATTTCCCTATCCATCTCTTCAGGGAGAAACATAAAACCTTGAAATTTACAATTTTGATCAATCACCTTAAGATCCTAATTTCCATCCATGAAGAATATTTGACCCAAAACATGAGATATCAAGAAAATTGTCTTAGATATGTTATCGATCTGATGGCTACATTCATATGCAACACCTATGTTTGCTCTTTCTTTACTCTTCACTTCTGTAACTGGTCATTTGATTACTGTGACCTTGACTTTGTTGGTCAAGGTCAACTACTTGCATACCTATTGCAGCCAGCAACTCATGCTGTAGATTTGCTAATTACATTTACATCTATCAAGCACGAATCATTTTGAAAGAGTTTTATCTTTTTATTATTTTTTCTTTATCATTTGAACCATGTGACGTAGAATGAAGGTCAAGGTAAAAAATGAACATAACAGTTTTAGCCAGTCACATGCTATCTGTATGCCAAACATCAAGCCTTCATGTGTGTAGCTAAAAAGAGTAGAAACCTTTTATCTGCAATTTTGGCTGATTTTTTAATTTTAGTCAAAAAAATTGCTTGTTGTATTAGAAAGGGCAAAATCTCTGTAACTTTCGTATAATTCCCAATTTTGAACTTGTCTGTTATCTTGTTGACACGAGGCAGCATACAAAGTTTCATCAAGCACTCCTGATATTGATGCCTATTTAAAATTAAATATCTCTATCTTAAAAACAGAATTAATCTAGTTCAGACATATGTTGTAAATTAAGTTTTCCTGCTATCTTACCTTTTCTGTGGGCTTCCATTTTTCGTCGTAGGCAAGACTAATTTCCTGTGTAAACACACATTTGGAAAAAATTTATTAATTTTCGTTTTAACAAATGTGAAGCCTGTATGTACTACTTCATACTGAATATACCAATTATAGTGTACATTTATTTTTTCATTTTTTATGCATATCATAATACAGGAGTTATTTGCTTAACAAAAAAATTGCCCATGGCCAGGCTGTCCTACTGTAGTGTGCTACCTTATACATCACCTTTTTATCCCCCGTGAAACGCGTTTGCGACGGATATTAAATTGGGCTCCGTCCGTCCGTCCATCTGTGTGTCCGTCTGAGATTCTTTTCCGGGCTATAACTCCATAACTGTTCAAGGCAGCTCCTTGAAACTTTCTCTATATATTAGACTAGTGCACTAGTTGTGCGTTTTGCTATTGCGGACCTTCCATTTTCGGTATTTTTTCTGTCACCATGGAAACTTTAGTCAAAAATACCAAATTACTGTTTCCTTTTGTTTCCGGGCTATAACTCAAAAACCTTTCGAAGCAGCTCCTTGAAAATTTCTGTATTTATCAGACTAGTGCCCTAGTTGTGCCTTTTGCTATTGAGGACCTTCCATTTTCGGATTTTTTCTGTTACCATGGAAACATAATCAAAAATACCAAATTTCTGTTTCCTTTTGTTTCCGGGCTATAACTCCATAACTGTTCAACGCAGCTCCTTGAAACTTTCTGTATATATCAGACTAGTGCCCTAGTTGTGGCTTTTGCTATTGCGGACCTTCCATTTTCGATATTTTTTCTGTCACCATGGAAACTTAGTCAAAAATGCAAAATTACTGTTTTCAGGCTATAACTCCATAACAGTTCAACGCAGCTGCTTGAAACTTTCTGTATATAGTCAAAAATACCAAATTTCTGTTTCCTTTTGTTTCTGGACTATTACTGCAAAACTGTTCAATGCAGCTCCATGAAAATTTCTGTATATATCAGACTAGTGCCTTAGTTGTGTCTTTTGCTATTGCGGACCTTCCATTTTCGGTATTTTTTCTGTCACCATGGAAACTTAGTCAAAAATACCAAATTTCTGTTTCCGGGCTATAACTCAAAAACCGTTCGACGCAGCTCCTTAAAAGTTTCTGTATAAAATGTATATCAGACTAGTGCCTTTAGTTGTGTCTTTTGCTATTGCAGACCTTCCATTTTCGGTATTTTTTCTGTCACCATGGAAACTTAATAAAATATACCAAATTTCTGTTTCCTTTTGTTTCTGGGCTATAACTACAAAACTGTTCAACGCAGCTGCTTGAAACTTTCTGAATATATCAGACTAGTTGTGCCTTTTGCTATTGCGGACCTTCCATTTTCGGTATTTTTTCTGTCACCATGGAGACTTAATCAAAAATACCAAATTACTGTTTCCTTAATAACTGTTACTTTGAGCTTGATATATACATGTATTTGGGTTTTCATACCAACTGCGGGGCGCAGGGGATAATGCCAAGCTTTGCGGATCCTTGTTTAATTCTAATTTTACTAAAACCCCCATGAATGTCTAGAATATGTTCCGACGACAAAATGACAAATCGGGTTACTGGGTATCTTGAATAGTCACCGAGTATTGCTGATTTTCCTGAGGTGTATTTTGACAACTTTTTCTCCCAATCCAGTAATAAGGGGAGGTAATTTTGAAAATGAAAACTCCCATAATTCTGTTTATCTCTTGTAAAAAGTTGTGTTTTGAGTTGAATGTGGTAATTTGAGTCTCTGTGCATGTAATCAAGTAAAAAATACTATACAAATATCAAATTTAGCCTTGTTATATGACGTCATAGCTACTATGACGTCATCAGTAAGTATGACATCATCGGATGTTATCTATGACGTCATAAATACTCAATGGTGTCATAATAAATAACCGAAATCATATCCAAACCTCAGCTTAGCAACACATCACTATTTTAGCTGATAGATAATGACATGACATCCTTGATTTCAAAATGTCATGCCTATGACATCAGTCACCTGTTTCCGCCCTTGTAATTCTGATATGTACCAATGATCATATGAAACTGTCCGCTGATCTCATTTTATGCGGAAAATGCTGTTTTTGCTTTACCTAAAGAAACGACAATAATTGACAATATTGTATCAACCTTACACTTAGTCCATTGAAATTACATGCTTATCATTGCATAAGTAAACTGAAAATAATGGTTTTACCAAAAATTTCAAAAAATAACACTTACTGTAATAGGTTCCATGGATACGGGGTAATAAATCAGGTAAAATAAACCAGAATTCAGTCTATATGGTTTGTGAGATATCCAATAAGTTATTTTGGGTTTCTTATAAAACATAGAAATTCATTAACTTTATGCTTAGTCAACCCACCCTTGAAATGGGTAGATTTGCGAGTTACCTCCCTTGATTCCAATAATATGACAACCCAGATAATTAACTTAAGTTTTAAATTGTTTTTATGTATTTTTGAGTAATAATGAATTAAAATAAAGCTTAATCAAGCATAATTAAGCACATTTTCCAAAAAATAACATTTTTCAACCCTTATAAGGTAGCAGTGTACAGTAAAAATGCCCAATTCTGAAAAATATGGCACATGTTTTAGATATGTGAACATTGCCAGTTAACCCTACATATTACCTCTAATAAAGTATATATATTTGTAATCTTTACAATATTTTCAATTTTAATACAGCTCTGAAGGATAAGAAAACTTAATTTTTCTATGATTTTTAGAGCTGTGAATACCACGGTAACAGCTTAAAAAGTGCCAAAAAATTGCAAAATATTATGATATTTGACCCAAAATGACACAATTCTCTACACATTTTTTTTTTCTGAAACCTATTTGAAATTAAATATCTATCTTAAAGACAGAATCAATTTAGTTCAGACATATGTTGTAAGTTTTCCTGCTATCTTACCTTTTCTGTGGGCTTCCATTTTTCGCCGTAGGCAAAACTAAATCAAATACTGTTCATAGATGGAAGCGTCTTAAGGTGCTTTACCAAAATTGTGAATTTCATGACCCTGGGGTCTCACGTTTGCCCCTGGGGAGGGGGTAAACTTTACTATAGTTTATATAGGGAAATCACATTTTTGACTATTATTTGTTGGATTTGTATTGGAATTCATTCTAACTTGGTTCAAATTATCAGCATTGGATGACAGTGTGATGTTATGTACATGTTGGCCCTGGTTGACCCCCAGGGGCTGGTGGGCGGGGCCAAAAAGAGTCAAATTGCTTAACAAAAAAAATGCCCATGGCCAGGCTGTCCTACTGTAGTGTGCTACCTTAGTTATATCTATTCCTTTCCTATTTTATGGTTTTAGTCAGCTAACATGCGTCTCCAAATCATGATATTGAAGCTGATTTTATCAATGTATGGCATTGGTATTTCAGTGATAACATTCCTAGGTGGCTTGAATTCAGATTTAATACAAAAGCGGGGGTTGACCTCCCATGGGCCAAAAGGGTCAATTTCGCAATGTATTTTATTAACTACTTCTTCTCTGATACTAAACAAGATAATACATTGATATTTCAGTGGTAATATCCTTAGAAGGCTGGAATTCAAAATAATAATCATTCATGTACCGGTGACAAGTATTTCTTATTGCGTAAAATAGCAAATATACACTTATTGAGAATAATAACAGCATACATGTATTCTGTTACTATGATCATATATATATAATACCAACAAAGTGCCAGGTAACTTATGTATATACACATGGTTTTTTAGTGACAGAATGAATGGAAATTAAATATGATGTCCATGCATATCTGATTCAAACAGTACACCCCACAAGCTCACAGATAAAAGACTACACCCCATAACTCAATCTAGTCTGTACGATCCACCCATATACTTACACATGGATTTTCTTTAGTTTCAGGCAGCACCAGCAGAAGAAACAAAGTAAGTAACCAGTACAATAAAATCAAGACTTTCACATTTCTGTCTTAAGGACTTGATAATTGCCAAAAAAAAAAAACCAGTATAATTTTTTATATAGCATGGAAATCTATACATTCATACGGTGACAAAATGCCTGTTGAATAATTAACTTTGTGGCTTTATACTATCAAGAATTAAATATAATTTTATACTTCTGCTGTACAGTGACGAGGAGAGTGACGAGGAGAGTGACAAGGAGAGTGACAGGGGTGATGAAGAGGAGGCATCGGTAAGGAAGAATTCCTTTAAATCGCTACTTGTCATAAAGTTACGATGGATTTTAATCCAATTTAGTCAGGAACATCCTTAGGGAAAGGGGAACAGATTTTGTTTAAATGGTGACTCTGATCCCCAAGGGGCCAGAGGGGTAGAGCCCAATAGAGGAAATAGAGGTAATTCCTTTATATCGCCTCTTTTCATGAAGTTATTGATGGATTTGAACCCAATTTGGTCAGAAACATCTGTGAGAAAAGGGGAACAGATTTTGCATAAATGGTATCTCTGACCCCTTAGGGGCCAAAGGGGCGGGGCCCAATAAGGCAAAAGAGACCAATCCTTTAAATCTCTACTAGTCATAAAGATAAGAATTGATTTGAACCCAATTTAGTCAGAAACATCCCTGGTGGAAGGGGAACAGATTTTGTTTAAATGGTGACTCTGACCCCCAAGGGGCCAGAGGGGTAGGGCCCAATAGGGGAAATAGAGGTAATTTAATTCCTCTAATTTGCTTCTTGTAAAAGTTCTGAATAGATTTTCACCTAATTTGGTCAGAAACATCTTTGGAAAAAGGGAAACAGATTTTGAATGGTGACTGTCCCCACTTGTCCAAGGGGGGATTGGGCCCTATAGGAGGAAAGCCCTTTTAATCGCTACTTAGTCATAAAGTACTAATTAGATTTTAACCATATTTTGTCAGAAACATCCTTGGGGAAGGGAAACATATTTTCATACAAAGTAACTCAGACCAACCAAAAAATATGCCCTGGGGTCTTTTCCCACCCCTGCACAATTTAGATTCCCACCCTTTAACCATGACTCCATATTTGCTATACAGGATTTTTAATGGACATCCAGGCCAGAAATTTTTCCTGTCTTTTTCAGCATTTTCCTTATCTGCTTTGGCAGTTAACAGCATTATATTGTAGCGAGATTTTCGTGCACGCTTCTTTGATGCATTTCTTACTTTTTTGTGTTTTCAACATGATTCTTTATTGTTTTGGATTTTCTGTCTGCTTCTGCTTTAAGCATGATATTATATCGTGAACACCTTTTATTTTTACTTTTTCCTTAGGTTTAAGTTAAATGTTGGAAATATTTGCTGCAGTTTTAGATATATCAACATTTATCTTTGAGGTGATTGTCACATCTTTACCAGGTATCCGATTTTGATGTAGCACATTTCGATGTAGCAGATTCGTTGCAAAGTAAATTGCCAGATTCTTTGCCATGTAAATTGGCAGATTGAATTGTTTTTCCTGTTTTTAGCTCACCTGGACCGAAGATCCGGTGAGCTTATGTCATGGTGCGGCGTCCGTCGTCCGTCAACATTTGCTTCAAATCGCTATTAGTCAAAAAAAATTATTGGATTTTGACCAAATTTGGTCAGAAACATCATTGGCGGAAAGGGATCAGATTTTGCATAAATGGTGATTCTGACCCCCAAGGGGTCGGAGAGGCGGGGCCCAATAGGGGAAATTGAGGCAACTCCTTAAAATCGCTACTAGTCATAAAGTTATGAATGGCTTTAAACCCAATTTGGTCAGGAACATCCTTGATTGAAGGGGAACAGATTTTGCATAAGTGATGACTCTGACCCCTAAGGGGCCAAAGAGGCGGGGCCAAATAGCGGAAATAGAGGTAATGCATTTAAATCGCTACTTGTCATAAAGTTATGAATGGATTTGATCCCGATTTAGTCAGAAACATCCTTCGGGGAAGGGAAATAGATTTTGCATAAATGGTGACTCTGACCCCAAAGGGGTCGGAGGGGCGGGGCCCAATAGGGGAAATTGAGGCAATTCCTTCAAATCGCTACTAGTCAACAAGTTTTTATTGGATTTTGACCAAATTTGATCAGAAATATCCTTGGCGGAAAGGGATCAAAATTAGCATAAATGGTGACTCTGACCCCAAAGGGGCCGGAGAGGCGGGGCCGAATAGGGGAAATCGAGGCAATTCCTTCAAATCGCTACTAGTCAAGTTTTTATTGGATTTTGACCAAATTTAGCATAAATGGTGACTCTGACCCCAAAGATGCTGGAGAAGCGGGTCCCAGTAGGGGAAATCGAGGTAATTCCTTTAAATCGCTACTAGTCAAAAAGTTATGAATGGATTTAAACCCAATTTGATCAGGAACATCCTTGAGGGAACAGGAACAGTTTTTGCATAAATGGTGCCTCTGACCCCCAAGTCGTATGTTCACTTTTTGTCAGCGCTCTTGCAACTTCATTCTTGAACGGATTTCTGACCAAACTTCATATATGGGTCCAGCATGGGAATACCTCGAACGAGTTCGTGTTTCAGGGTGCCAAGGTCAAGGTCACCGTTACTATTTATAGAAAATATTTGTCAGCACTCTTGCAACTTCATTTCTGAACGGATCCTGACCAAACTTCATATATGGGTCCAGCATGGAAATACCTCGAACGAGTTCGTGTTTCAGGGTGCCAAGGTCAAGGTCAAGGTCAGCGTTACTATTTATAGAAAATCTTTGTCAGCGCTCTTGCGACTTCATTTTTGAACGGATCCTGACTAAACTTCATATATGGGTCCAGCATGGGAATACCTCGAACGAGTTCGTGTTTCAGGGTGCCAAGGTCAAGGTTAAGGTCACCGTTACTATTTATAGAAAATCTTTGTCAGCACTCTTGCGACTTCATTTCTGAACGGATCCTGACCAAACTTCATATATGGGTCCAGCATGGGAATACTTCGAATGAGTTCGTGTTTTAGGGTGCCAAGGTCAAGGCCAATGTCACCGTTACTATTTATAGAAAATCTTTATCTGGCAATGAGCCCATGCCTGATAAAAAGTCCATCCATGTCTATTGCAGTTCAGTGCAAATGACAACTGATGTTATTTCAATGTCCTGCAATAACCCCACCCCCCATTTTGCATCTGCAGAGTTCATGTGTTAGCACGCGAGGGGATTTGTATCGTTTGCGATGCCTTGTTAATGCATGTTGTAAACTTAGAGAGTCTGGACTTCATTATTTCTTTAAAGCAGTTGGGTTCCCCACACTATAACCATATATAGCATTGTTTGAGGTTGACAAACAAACATGAACATTATTTTGACACTTGGTCAAATCCAACCAGGTGAGCAATACAGGCCCCATGGGCCTCTTGTTTAGGAAGGCAGGCTCATCACAGTCCATTGTAATGTTTTTATCGAGGCCAATCTCCTTAGTCATGTAACTTGTCATGTCCATTGTGATGTTTTTACCGTGGCCAATCTCCTCAGTCAAGTCATCTGCATCGTCAGTCACGTCCGTTTATTTCCTTTTGTAGGCCTCCTCCCGCTACAGTCTACGCTCGAAGAACACCTGCTGATTCTTCCATCAATATCACTAAAATTCTAAATTTGAAGAATTCTGTCTTGCCTTTTGTTGTTATTAATTCGTTTCAAATATATTATACTCGTATTATGCAAGTCTACTGAAAGACTGATCTTTTTTTCGCTCTTCTCTCTCTCTCCCTTTGAAACATTGGGAATATTGTAAAACAAAAGAAATGCATAGCATCCCAACGCAAATCACCACAATGTACCTTTGACCTTAAAACTCAATAGTAATGTGTAGAAAGTTTGATGATGATTTCACTTAAGCAAAAATCAACAATGTTCCCATGGACTTTAACCTTAAAAATAAATAGCACCCATCCTCTGAGAAGAAACAGTTTACATTAATATAGCCAAATTAACACCTTTTGGCCTGCCCCCAGGTGGTCAGCCCCACAAGTTGTTTAATTTTGAATCCGCATCCCATGGTCATGCTACCAAATACGAGTAATACCATAGCTTTGTTTGGTTTATATCAGTATAGCTAAATTGATCCACCATTGTACAGTTTTGAATGTAGATGACTTTCTAAAACAAGAGATCCCAGAGGGATCTTGGCGCCCACCATTGAATGATCTTGATAGGTTTCTGTATAAAATGTATATCGGACTAGTGCCTTTAGTTGTGTCTTTTGCTATTGCAGACCTTCCATTTTCGGTATTTTTTCTGTCACCATGGAAACTTAATAAAATATACCAAATTTCTGTTTCCTTTTGTTTCTGGGCTATAACTACAAAACTGTTCAACGCAGCTGCTTGAAACTTTCTGAATATATCAGACTAGTTGTGCCTTTTGCTATTGCGGACCTTCCATTTTCGGTATTTTTTCTGTCACCATGGAGACTTAATCAAAAATACCAAATTACTGTTTCCTTAATAACTGTTACTTTGAGCTTGATATATACATGTATTTGGGTTTTCATACCAACTGCGGGGCGCAGGGGATAATGCCAAGCTTTGCGGATCCTTGTTTAATTCTAATTTTACTAAAACCACCATGAATGTCTAGAATATGTTCCGACGACAAAATGACAAATCGGGTTACTGGGTATCTTGAATAGTCACCGAGTATTGCTGATTTTCCTGAGGTGTATTTTGACAACTTTTTCTCCCAATCCAGTAATAAGGGGAGGTAATTTTGAAAATGAAAACTCCCATAATTCTGTTTATCTCTTGTAAAAAGTTGTGTTTTGAGTTGAATGTGGTAATTTGAGTCTCTGTGCATGTAATCAAGTAAAAAATACTATACAAATATCAAATTTAGCCTTGTTATATGACGTCATAGCTACTATGACGTCATCAGTAAGTATGACATCATCGGATGTTATCTATGACGTCATAAATACTCAATGGTGTCATAATAAATAACCGAAATCATATCCAAACCTCAGCTTAGCAACACATCACTATTTTAGCTGATAGATAATGACATGACATCCTTGATTTCAAAATGTCATGCCTATGACATCAGTCACCTGTTTCCGCCCTTGTAATTCTGATATGTACCAATGATCATATGAAACTGTCCGCTGATCTCATTTTATGCGGAAAATGCTGTTTTTGCTTTACCTAAAGAAACGACAATAATTGACAATATTGTATCAACCTTACACTTAGTCCATTGAAATTACATGCTTATCATTGCATAAGTAAACTGAAAATAATGGTTTTACCAAAAATTTCAAAAAATAACACTTACTGTAATAGGTTCCATGGATACGGGGTAATAAATCAGGTAAAATAAACCAGAATTCAGTCTATATGGTTTGTGAGATATCCAATAAGTTATTTTGGGTTTCTTATAAAACATAGAAATTCATTAACTTTATGCTTAGTCAACCCACCCTTGAAATGGGTAGATTTGCGAGTTACCTCCCTTGATTCCAATAATATGACAACCCAGATAATTAACTTAAGTTTTAAATTGTTTTTATGTATTTTTGAGTAATAATGAATTAAAATAAAGCTTAATCAAGCATAATTAAGCACATTTTCCAAAAAATAACATTTTTCAACCCTTATAAGGTAGCAGTGTACAGTAAAAATGCCCAATTCTGAAAAATATGGCACATGTTTTAGATATGTGAACATTGCCAGTTAACCCTACATATTACCTCTAATAAAGTATATATATTTGTAATCTTTACAATATTTTCAATTTTAATACAGCTCTGAAGGATAAGAAAACTTAATTTTTCTATGATTTTTAGAGCTGTGAATACCACGGTAACAGCTTAAAAAGTGCCAAAAAATTGCAAAATATTATGATATTTGACCCAAAATGACACAATTCTCTACACATTTTTTTTTCTGAAACCTATTTGAAATTAAATATCTATCTTAAAGACAGAATCAATTTAGTTCAGACAATGTGGGAAATTTTCCTGCTATTTTTTTTTTGTGGGCTTTTTATTTTTGCCCGGGAGGAAAAAATCAAATACTGTTTAAGATGGAAACGTTTAAGGTGCTTTTAAAAAAAATTGTGATTTTCCCGCCCCGGGGGGGGGGTAAAGGGGGAAAATTAAATAAGTTTTTTAAAAAGGGAAACCCTTTTTGGGGTATTATTTGGTTTTATTTGTATTTGGGTTTTATTTTAACTTGGTTCAAAAAATCAGCATTGGATGCAGTGTGAGTTATGACTTTTGGCCTGGTTTACCCCCAGGGGGTGGTTGGGGGGGGCCAAAAAGAGCCCAATTTTTTTTTTTTTACCCTGAAAAATTTCAAAACTTTTTTTTTATTTTTTAAAGTTAAATCAAAAAGTTCATTTAAAACCTGACCCATTTTTTAATTTTATTGGGGGGTAAAAATTTTTTAATTTTTGTTTGGCCGAAAATTTCAAATTCTGTACCGGTTAAAATTTGGGCCCCTTTTTTAAAAGGAATTCAAAACCCGGGGAACTTTAAAAAAAATTTAAAAAGGGCCATTTTTTTCCTACTTAGTTTTTCTAAACCCTTAAATTTTCTATTCCTTTTCCTATTTTAAAGGGTTTTTTTATAAAAAAGCTTCCCCAAAATTTAATTGAACTAAAATTTTTAAACCCCCGGGGATTCCTTGGTTTTTAAAAAACCAAAAGGGGGTTTTCCCCCGGTTTCAAAACGGGGGACCTTTTCCCTTGGGCCCCGGCTTTCGTTTTTATTTTTTAATTTTTTGTACTTTTAAAAAGTTTTGTTTCAGGGAAATTCTCCTTTAACTTGGGGTCAAAATTTAATTAAATTTTGTAGGTGGTATTTTTTTGGTTTTGCAATTTAACTTTATTGGGGTTAAAAAGCTTGGGTTTTTTCCGCCCCCGGGGAAACCAAATAATTTAATTCCCAAAAAGATAAAAAAGAAAACAAAGGTTTTTAGGTACCCTTTGGATTTCCTGGTTTTTAAGGCCGGGAAAGAATGGAAAAAATTAATTCTTTTTGTCCTTGGCATTATTGGTTCCGTACCAACACCCCCACCCCCAACAGATAAAAGGCAAAACCCTTTTAACATTAAACCCAAATTTTGCGGAATACCCTCCAACCCTTACCTTCCATTTTTCCTTTTTTTTTAGGCGAACCGAAAATAAAAAAAGGAAAACCGTACAAACCAAAAAGATTTTTCCTTTCGCTTAAAGGAATTGGCCCCTAAATGGTAGTATCATGTGCGAGTCGTCCGTGCAATTCATGTTGTTTCCTGTTTTTAGCTCACCTGGACCGAAGATCCGGTGAGCTTATGTCATGGTGCGGCGTCCGTCGTCCGTCAACATTTGCTTCAAATCGCTATTAGTCAAAAAAAATTATTGGATTTTGACCAAATTTGGTCAGAAACATCATTGGCGGAAAGGGATCAGATTTTGCATAAATGGTGATTCTGACCCCCAAGGGGTCGGAGAGGCGGGGCCCAATAGGGGAAATTGAGGCAACTCCTTAAAATCGCTACTAGTCATAAAGTTATGAATGGCTTTAAACCCAATTTGGTCAGGAACATCCTTGATTGAAGGGGAACAGATTTTGCATAAGTGATAACTCTGACCCCTAAGGGGCCAAAGAGGCGGGGCCAAATAGCGGAAATAGAGGTAATGCATTTAAATCGCTACTTGTCATAAAGTTATGAATGGATTTGATCCCGATTTAGTCAGAAACATCCTTCGGGGAAGGGAAATAGATTTTGCATAAATGGTGACTCTGACCCCAAAGGGGTCGGAGGGGCGGGGCCCAATAGGGGAAATTGAGGCAATTCCTTCAAATCGCTACTAGTCAACAAGTTTTTATTGGATTTTGACCAAATTTGATCAGAAATATCCTTGGCGGAAAGGGATCAAAATTAGCATAAATGGTGACTCTGACCCCAAAGGGGCCGGAGAGGCGGGGCCGAATAGGGGAAATCGAGGCAATTCCTTCAAATCGCTACTAGTCAAGTTTTTATTGGATTTTGACCAAATTTAGCATAAATGGTGACTCTGACCCCAAAGATGCTGGAGAAGCGGGTCCCAGTAGGGGAAATCGAGGTAATTCCTTTAAATCGCTACTAGTCAAAAAGTTATGAATGGATTTAAACCCAATTTGATCAGGAACATCCTTGAGGGAACAGGAACAGTTTTTGCATAAATGGTGCCTCTGACCCCCAAGTCGTATGTTCACTTTTTGTCAGCGCTCTTGCAACTTCATTCTTGAACGGATTTCTGACCAAACTTCATATATGGGTCCAGCATGGGAATACCTCGAACGAGTTCGTGTTTCAGGGTGCCAAGGTCAAGGTCACCGTTACTATTTATAGAAAATATTTGTCAGCACTCTTGCAACTTCATTTCTGAACGGATCCTGACCAAACTTCATATATGGGTCCAGCATGGAAATACCTCGAACGAGTTCGTGTTTCAGGGTGCCAAGGTCAAGGTCAAGGTCAGCGTTACTATTTATAGAAAATCTTTGTCAGCGCTCTTGCGACTTCATTTTTGAACGGATCCTGACTAAACTTCATATATGGGTCCAGCATGGGAATACCTCGAACGAGTTCGTGTTTCAGGGTGCCAAGGTCAAGGTTAAGGTCACCGTTACTATTTATAGAAAATCTTTGTCAGCACTCTTGCGACTTCATTTCTGAACGGATCCTGACCAAACTTCATATATGGGTCCAGCATGGGAATACTTCGAATGAGTTCGTGTTTTAGGGTGCCAAGGTCAAGGCCAATGTCACCGTTATTATTTATAGAAAATCTTTATCTGGCAATGAGCCCATGCCTGATAAAAAGTCCATCCATGTCTATTGCAGTTCAGTGCAAATGACAACTGATGTTATTTCAATGTCCTGCAATAACCCCACCCCCCATTTTGCATCTGCAGAGTTCATGTGTTAGCACGCGAGGGGATTTGTATCGTTTGCGATGCCTTGTTAATGCATGTTGTAAACTTAGAGAGTCTGGACTTCATTATTTCTTTAAAGCAGTTGGGTTCCCCACACTATAACCATATATAGCATTGTTTGAGGTTGACAAACAAACATGAACATTATTTTGACACTTGGTCAAATCCAACCAGGTGAGCAATACAGGCCCCATGGGCCTCTTGTTTAGGAAGGCAGGCTCATCACAGTCCATTGTAATGTTTTTATCGAGGCCAATCTCCTTAGTCATGTAACTTGTCATGTCCATTGTGATGTTTTTACCGTGGCCAATCTCCTCAGTCAAGTCATCTGCATCGTCAGTCACGTCCGTTTATTTCCTTTTGTAGGCCTCCTCCCGCTACAGTCTACGCTCGAAGAACACCTGCTGATTCTTCCATCAATATCACTAAAATTCTAAATTTGAAGAATTCTGTCTTGCCTTTTGTTGTTATTAATTCGTTTCAAATATATTATACTCGTATTATGCAAGTCTACTGAAAGACTGATCTTTTTTTCGCTCTTCTCTCTCTCTCCCTTTGAAACATTGGGAATATTGTAAAACAAAAGAAATGCATAGCATCCCAACGCAAATCACCACAATGTACCTTTGACCTTAAAACTCAATAGTAATGTGTAGAAAGTTTGATGATGATTTCACTTAAGCAAAAATCAACAATGTTCCCATGGACTTTAACCTTAAAAATAAATAGCACCCATCCTCTGAGAAGAAACAGTTTACATTAATATAGCCAAATTAACACCTTTTGGCCTGCCCCCAGGTGGTCAGCCCCACAAGTTGTTTAATTTTGAATCCGCATCCCATGGTCATGCTACCAAATACGAGTAATACCTAACTTTGTTTGGTTTATATCAGTATAGCTAAATTGATCCACCATTGTACAGTTTTGAATGTAGATGACTTTCTAAAACAAAGAGATCCCAGAGGGATCTTGGCGCCCACCATTGAATGATCTTGATAGGTTTCTGTATAAAATGTATATCGGACTAGTGCCTTTAGTTGTGTCTTTTGCTATTGCAGACCTTCCATTTTCGGTATTTTTTCTGTCACCATGGAAACTTAATAAAATATACCAAATTTCTGTTTCCTTTTGTTTCTGGGCTATAACTACAAAACTGTTCAACGCAGCTGCTTGAAACTTTCTGAATATATCAGACTAGTTGTGCCTTTTGCTATTGCGGACCTTCCATTTTCGGTATTTTTTCTGTCACCATGGAGACTTAATCAAAAATACCAAATTACTGTTTCCTTAATAACTGTTACTTTGAGCTTGATATATACATGTATTTGGGTTTTCATACCAACTGCGGGGCGCAGGGGATAATGCCAAGCTTTGCGGATCCTTGTTTAATTCTAATTTTACTAAAACCCCCATGAATGTCTAGAATATGTTCCGACGACAAAATGACAAATCGGGTTACTGGGTATCTTGAATAGTCACCGAGTATTGCTGATTTTCCTGAGGTGTATTTTGACAACTTTTTCTCCCAATCCAGTAATAAGGGGAGGTAATTTTGAAAATGAAAACTCCCATAATTCTGTTTATCTCTTGTAAAAAGTTGTGTTTTGAGTTGAATGTGGTAATTTGAGTCTCTGTGCATGTAATCAAGTAAAAAATACTATACAAATATCAAATTTAGCCTTGTTATATGACGTCATAGCTACTATGACGCCATCAGTAAGTATGACATCATCGGATGTTATCTATGACGTCATAAATACTCAATGGTGTCATAATAAATAACCGAAATCATATCCAAACCTCAGCTTAGCAACACATCACTATTTTAGCTGATAGATAATGACATGACATCCTTGATTTCAAAATGTCATGCCTATGACATCAGTCACCTGTTTCCGCCCTTGTAATTCTGATATGTACCAATGATCATATGAAACTGTCCGCTGATCTCATTTTATGCGGAAAATGCTGTTTTTGCTTTACCTAAAGAAACGACAATAATTGACAATATTGTATCAACCTTACACTTAGTCCATTGAAATTACATGCTTATCATTGCATAAGTAAACTGAAAATAATGGTTTTACCAAAAATTTCAAAAAATAACACTTACTGTAATAGGTTCCATGGATACGGGGTAATAAATCAGGTAAAATAAACCAGAATTCAGTCTATATGGTTTGTGAGATATCCAATAAGTTATTTTGGGTTTCTTATAAAACATAGAAATTCATTAACTTTATGCTTAGTCAACCCACCCTTGAAATGGGTAGATTTGCGAGTTACCTCCCTTGATTCCAATAATATGACAACCCAGATAATTAACTTAAGTTTTAAATTGTTTTTATGTATTTTTGAGTAATAATGAATTAAAATAAAGCTTAATCAAGCATAATTAAGCACATTTTCCAAAAAATAACATTTTTCAACCCTTATAAGGTAGCAGTGTACAGTAAAAATGCCCAATTCTGAAAAATATGGCACATGTTTTAGATATGTGAACATTGCCAGTTAACCCTACATATTACCTCTAATAAAGTATATATATTTGTAATCTTTACAATATTTTCAATTTTAATACAGCTCTGAAGGATAAGAAAACTTAATTTTTCTATGATTTTTAGAGTTGTGAATACCACGGTAACAGCTTAAAAAGTGCCAAAAAATTGCAAAATATTATGATATTTGACCCAAAATGACACAATTCTCTACACATTTTTTTTTCTGAAACCTATTTGAAATTAAATATCTATCTTAAAGACAGAATCAATTTAGTTCAGACATATGTTGTAAGTTTTCCTGCTATCTTACCTTTTCTGTGGGCTTCCATTTTTCGCCGTAGGCAAAACTAAATCAAATACTGTTCATAGATGGAAGCGTCTTAAGGTGCTTTACCAAAATTGTGAATTTCATGACCCTGGGGTCTCACGTTTGCCCCTGGGGAGGGGGTAAACTTAACTATAGTTTATATAGGGAAATCACATTTTTGACTATTATTTGTTGGATTTGTATTGGAATTCATTCTAACTTGGTTCAAATTATCAGCATTGGATGACAGTGTGATGTTATGTACATGTTGGCCCTGGTTGACCCCCAGGGGCTGATGGGCGGGGCCAAAAAGAGTCAAATTGACTGAAATTTCAAAAATCTTCTTATCTACTATATGTTAGAATCAAATACTCTTCATAGACTGACCCCATTAGGACTGATGGGTGGGGCCAAAAAGGGTCAATTTAGTTGGCCGAAATATTTCAAATCTCATGTGACCGTTAAGGCCCTTTGGGCCTCTTGTTTATGCATATCATAATACAGGAGTTATTTGCTTAACAAAAAAATTGCCCATGGCCAGGCTGTCCTACTGTAGTGTGCTACCTTAGTTATATCTATTCCTTTCCTATTTTATGGTTTTAGTCAGCTAACATGCGTCTCCAAATCATGATATTGAAGCTGATTTTATCAATGTATGGCATTGGTATTTCAGTGATAACATTCCTAGGTGGCTTGAATTCAGATTTAATACAAAAGCGGGGGTTGACCTCCCATGGGCCAAAAGGGTCAATTTCGCAATGTATTTTATTAACTACTTCTTCTCTGATACTAAACAAGATAATACATTGATATTTCAGTGGTAATATCCTTAGGAGGCTGGAATTCAAAATAATAATCATTCATGTACCGGTGACAAGTATTTCTTATTGCGTAAAATAGCAAATATACACTTATTGAGAATAATAACAGCATACATGTATTCTGTTACTATGATCATATATATATAATATCAACAAAGTGCCAGGTAACTTATGTATATACACATGGTTTTTTAGTGACAGAATGAATGGAAATTAAATATGATGTCCATGCATATCTGATTCAAACAGTACACCCCACAAGCTCACAGATAAAAGACTACACCCCATAACTCAATCTAGTCTGTACGATCCACCCATCCACCCATATACTTACACATGGATTTTCTTTAGTTTCAGGCAGCACCAGCAGAAGAAACAAAGTAAGTAACCAGTACAATAAAATCAAGACTTTCACATTTCTGTCTTAAGGACTTGATAATTGCCAAAAAAAAAAAAAACAGTATAAATTTTTATATAGCATGGAAATCTATACATTCATACGGTGACAAAATGCCTGTTGAATAATTAACTTTGTGGCTTTATACTATAAAGAATTAAATATAATTTTATACTTCTGCTGTACAGTGACGAGGAGAGTGACAAGGAGAGTGACAGGGGTGATGAAGAGGAGGCATCGGTAAGGAAGAATTCCTTTAAATCGCTACTTGTCATAAAGTTACGATGGATTTTAATCCAATTTAGTCAGGAACATCCTTGGGGAAAGGGGAACAGATTTTGTTTAAATGGTGACTCTGATCCCCAAGGGGCCAGAGGGGTAGAGCCCAATAGAGGAAATAGAGGTAATTCCTTTATATCGCCTCTTTTCATGAAGTTATTGATGGATTTGAACCCAATTTGGTCAGAAACATCTGTGAGAAAAGGGGAACAGATTTTGCATAAATGGTATCTCTGACCCCTTAGGGGCCAAAGGGGCGGGGCCCAATAAGGCAAAAGAGACCAATCCTTTAAATCTCTACTAGTCATAAAGATAAGAATTGATTTGAACCCAATTTAGTCAGAAACATCCCTGGTGGAAGGGGAACAGATTTTGTTTAAAAGGTGACTCTGACCCCCAAGGGGCCAGAGGGGTAGGGCCCAATAAGGGAAATAGAGGTAATTTAATTCCTCTAATTTGCTTCTTGTAAAAGTTCTGAATAGATTTTCACCCAATTTGGTCAGAAACATCTTTGGAAAAAGGGAAACAGATTTTGAATGGTGACTGTCCCCACTTGTCCAAGGGGGGATTGGGCCCTATAGGAGGAAAGCCCTTTTAATCGCTACTTAGTCATAAAGTACGTCAGAAACATCCTTGGGGAAGGGAAACATATTTTCATACAAAGTAACTCAGACCAACCAAAAAATATGCCCTGGGGTCTTTTCCCACCCCTGCACAATTTAGATTCCCACCCTTTAACCATGACTCCATATTTGCTATACAGGATTTTTAATGGACATCCAGGCCAGAAATTTTTCCCGTCTTTTTCAGCATTTTCCTTATCTGCTTTGGCAGTTAACAGCATTATATTGTAGCGAGATTTTCGTGCACGCTTCTTTGATGCATTTCTTACTTTTTTGTGTTTTCAACATGATTCTTTATTGTTTTGGATTTTCTGTCTGCTTCTGCTTTAAGCATGATATTATATCGTGAACACCTTTTATTTTTACTTTTTCCTTAGGTTTAAGTTAAATGTTGGAAATATTTGCTGCAGTTTTAGATATATCAACATTTATCTTTGAGGTGATTGTCACATCTTTACCAGGTATCCGATTTTGATGTAGCACATTTCGATGTAGCAGAATCATTGCAAAGTAAATTGCCAGATTCTTTGCCATGTAAATTGGCAGATTCATTTTAATGTAAATTGCCAGATTCATTGCCATGTAAATTGCCAGATTGAATTGTTTTTCCTGTTTTTAGCTCACCTGGACCGAAGATCCGGTGAGCTTATGTCATGGTGCGGCGTCCGTCGTCCGTCAACCTTTTCTTCAAATCGCTATTAGTCAAAAAAAATTATTGGATTTTGACCAAATTTGGTCAGAAACATCATTGGCGGAAAGGGATCAGATTTTGGATAAATGGTGATTCTGACCCCCAAGGGGTCGGAGAGGCGGGGCCCAATAGGGGAAATTGAGGCAACTCCTTAAAATCGCTACTAGTCATAAAGTTATGAATGGCTTTAAACCCAATTTGGTCAGGAACATCCTTGATTGAAGGGGAACAGATTTGCATAAGTGATGACTCTGACCCCTAAGGGGCCAAAGAGGCGGGGCCAAATAGCGGAAATAGAGGTAATGCATTTAAATCGCTACTTGTCATAAAGTTATGAATGGATTTGATCCCGATTTAGTCAGAAACATCCTTCGGGGAAGGGAAATAGATTTTGCATAAATGGTGACTCTGACCCCAAAGGGGTTGGAGGGGCGGGGCCCAATAGGGGAAATTGAGGCAATTCCTTCAAATCGCTACTAGTCAACAAGTTTTTATTGGATTTTGACCAAATTTGATCAGAAATATCCTTGGCGGAAAGGGATCAAAATTAGCATAAATGGTGACTCTGACCCCAAAGGGGCCGGAGAGGCGGGGCCGAATAGGGGAAATCGAGGCAATTCCTTCAAATCGCTACTAGTCAAGTTTTTATTGGATTTTGACCAAATTTAGCATAAATGGTGACTCTGACCCCAAAGATGCTGGAGAAGCGGGTCCCAGTAGGGGAAATCGAGGTAATTCCTTTAAATCGCTACTAGTCAAAAAGTTATGAATGGATTTAAACCCAATTTGATCAGGAACATCCTTGAGGGAACAGGAACAGTTTTTGCATAAATGGTGCCTCTGACCCCCAAGTCGTATGTTCACTTTTTGTCAGCGCTCTTGCAACTTCATTCTTGAACGGATTTCTGACCAAACTTCATATATGGGTCCAGCATGGGAATACCTCGAACGAGTTCGTGTTTCAGGGTGCCAAGGTCAAGGTCACCGTTACTATTTATAGAAAATATTTGTCAGCACTCTTGCAACTTCATTTCTGAACGGATCCTGACCAAACTTCATATATGGGTCCAGCATGGAAATACCTCGAACGAGTTCGTGTTTCAGGGTGCCAAGGTCAAGATCAAGGTCAGCGTTACTATTTATAGAAAATCTTTGTCAGCGCTCTTGCGACTTCATTTTTGAACGGATCCTGACTAAACTTCATATATGGGTCCAGCATGGGAATACCTCGAACGAGTTCGTGTTTCAGGGTGCCAAGGTCAAGGTTAAGGTCACCGTTACTATTTATAGAAAATCTTTGTCAGCACTCTTGCGACTTCATTTCTGAACGGATCCTGACCAAACTTCATATATGGGTCCAGCATGGGAATACTTCGAATGAGTTCGTGTTTTAGGGTGCCAAGGTCAAGGCCAATGTCACCGTTACTATTTATAGAAAATCTTTATCTGGCAATGAGCCCATGCCTGATAAAAAGTCCATCCATGTCTATTGCAGTTCAGTGCAAATGACAACTGATGTTATTTCAATGTCCTGCAATAACCCCACCCCCCCATTTTGCATCTGCAGAGTTCATGTGTTAGCACGCGAGGGGATTTGTATCGTTTGCGATGCCTTGTTAATGCATGTTGTAAACTTAGAGAGTCTGGACTTCATTATTTCTTTAAAGCAGTTGGGTTCCCCACACTATAACCATATATAGCATTGTTTGAGGTTGACAAACAAACATGAACATTATTTTGACACTTGGTCAAATCCAACCAGGTGAGCAATACAGGCCCCATGGGCCTCTTGTTTAGGAAGGCAGGCTCATCACAGTCCATTGTAATGTTTTTATCGAGGCCAATCTCCTTAGTCATGTAACTTGTCATGTCCATTGTGATGTTTTTACCGTAGCCAATCTCCTCAGTCAAGTCATCTGCATCGTCAGTCACGTCCGTTTATTTCCTTTTGTAGGCCTCCTCCCGCTACAGTCTACGCTCGAAGAACACCTGCTGATTCTTCCATCAATATCACTAAAATTCTAAATTTGAAGAATTCTGTCTTGCCTTTTGTTGTTATTAATTCGTTTCAAATATATTATACTCGTATTATGCAAGTCTACTGAAAGACTGATCTTTTTTTCGCTCTTCTCTCTCTCTCCCTTTGAAACATTGGGAATATTGTAAAACAAAAGAAATGCATAGCATCCCAACGCAAATCACCACAATGTACCTTTGACCTTAAAACTCAATAGTAATGTGTAGAAAGTTTGATGATGATTTCACTTAAGCAAAAATCAACAATGTTCCCATGGACTTTAACCTTAAAAATAAATAGCACCCATCCTCTGAGAAGAAACAGTTTACATTAATATAGCCAAATTAACACCTTTTGGCCTGCCCCCAGGTGGTCAGCCCCACAAGTTGTTTAATTTTGAATCCGCATCCCATGGTCATGCTACCAAATACGAGTAATACCATAGCTTTGTTTGGTTTATATCAGTATAGCTAAATTGCATAAAAGAAAATTTAACCCCTGGAAAAAGGGATAGCCTTGTGAAGGTGAAAGTCCCTGTAACAGAAGCACAATTTGGTTTAATATCAAATAGTGGGACACCCTACAAAGTTACAAGAACAAAAACAGTGTTTCGAATTGCCAATAGAAACCGGTTCAACATATTGCTTGGTGAGGGATGGGATTATAAAATCCTTAATAAAGAGGGTGACAACTTTTATATAAAGACTTCAACTGTGAAGTTCTATGTTCATACCAGGAAACCTTTAAAGAATTTCCTTCTTTATCCTGACCATCTGGAAAGGTATGACCTGGATAGGGGCTCCCAGCTTGTTTTTTCTTTTGTGAAAATGGCCGCTAACAATACCAATCATCACAAACTCTTGAATGCCATTGAACTTTAAAATTTGTCTATTTGACAGTTATTGGACTTAATAGAGCTACATGTTTGTTTTATTTTTGAAGGTGGAAATGGTTCATTAATCTAATCATATTCGCTGTAAGATTTTAAACTTTTTTTTTAAGTAGATGTTTTATCTAAATCAACTCTTTTTTCCTTATTAGAAATTCACTGGAAAGAACCACTTACATTAGATGTTGTCAAAAAAATAAAAACTGAATTAGAAGATCAGGTAACACTTTCTTTTCGAGCAAACAACAAATTACCTTAATATTTTAAGGGCAGAGTTATATAGACTTAAGAAAAGTGGTCTTTGATCCAAAGTGAAAGGTGGAAATTAGTTTCGCCGGTTCAAAGATTCAATTAGTCAGTGCAAATTTTCCTGGCATGTACCTTAAGGCTCCCATGAAACTGAAATGCAAATTGAAGAAATCAAAAATACACTAAAACAATGTGAAGAAGAAAAAACTGTTATTGAAGAGACTTTTTGTGACTTTGTCATCGATACCAGAAAGAAAGAACAAAAACTGACCAACAAAATTACTTCTTTAGAAAATGCTTTGAAAAAATGTCAAAATAGTGAGAAATCTATTCAGTGTCTTAATCATAACAAGGATTCTGATGGTAATACTATTAGCAGGAAAAGAAAACCTTTAGAAGAGTGTTCAGGTTCTTACCACAGGAAAGTAAAAAAAAAATTGACAATGAGAAATTTAAAATGTTAGATAACGTAGACAACATATCCCAGGAAGCATATCATGAGTTGAGTTCATTATTTAAAAACATGCCTCGTGCTCATCACATTTCAGAGTATATAAAAAACTTAAACAAGGATTTTCAGATCATCTGTACACCAGATGGACTTGCTGTACAGCAGTCATTAAAACAAAGGCTGATTGATGTTGTAACTCAGTTAATGTTAGAGAACAATGACATGGTACCTGGTAACAATTTGAAGGTGAAAATATCTGGCGATGGGACGAGAGTAGGGAAAAGATTACATGTTGTCAATTTTGCTTTCCATATTGTAAATGAAGGTTTATCTCACCAGACATGCTATCCTTTATTCATTGATCAGACAAAAGAAAAATATGCTGAACTTAACATTTTAATGGCTCTGGGTGATTTACAGCATGATGTAGCCAAGTTACAGGGGAGTAAGCTTAAGGATGGAGATAGAGAGTTTACTGTAACAATTTACTTAGGTGGGGACTATAAATTTTTAGGTCATCTGACCCAAAGGGTCAGGATGACCTATAGCCATCGTGTTCCATCTGTTGTCGTGCGTTGTGCGCCGTGCGTAAGACTTTTTCTTTCAAAACACTACTCCTCCTTAACCCTTGGGTGGATTACTTCCAAATTTGGTTTGAAGCATCATTGGGGGAGGGCAATCATATTTTATAACAAGAGGCCCATGGGGCCTGTATCGCTCACCTGGTTTGATTTGACCAAATGTCAAAATAATGTTCATGTTCAATTCCTTTTGTTTGTTAACCTCAAACAATGCTATTTATGGTTATAGCGTGGGGATCCCAACTGCTTTAAAGAAATAATGAAGTCCAGACTCTCTGAGTTTACAACATGCATTTATAACTTTATGACTAGTAGTGATTTAAAGGAATTACCTCTATTTCCTATATGGGGCGCCGCCCCTTTTGCCCCTCGGGGGTCAAAGTCACCATTTATGCAAAATCTGTTCCCCTTCCCCCAGAATGTTTCTTACCAAATTGGGTTCAAATCCATTTATAACTTTATGACTAGTAGAGATTTTAAGGAATTACCTCTATTTCCCCATTAGGCCCCGCCCCTTTGGCCCCTTGGGGGTCAGAGTCACCATTTATGCAAAATCTGCTCCCCTTCCCCAAAAGATGTTTCTTATTAAATTGGGTTAAAATCCATTCATAACTTTATGACAAGAAGCGATTTAAAGGAATTACCTCTATTTCCCATATGGGGCCCCGCCTCTTTGGCCCCTCGGGGGTCAGAGTCACCATTTATGCAAAATCTGTTCCCCTTCACATAAGAATGTTTCTGACCAATTTGGGTATAAATCCATTCATAACTTTATGACTAGTAGCGATTTGAAGATATTACCTCTATTTCCCCATTAGGCCCTGCCCCTTTGGCCCCTTGGGGGTCAGAGTCACCATTTATGCAAAATCTGTTCCCCTTTCGTAAAGGATGTTTCTGACCAAATTGGGTTCAAATCCATTCATAACTTTATGACTAGTAGCGATTTGAAGGAATTACCTCTATTTCCCCATTAGGCCTCGCCCCTTTGGCCCCTTGGGGTCAGAGTCACCATTTATGCAAAATCTGTTCCCCTTTCCCAAAGGATGTTTCTTACTAAATTGCGTTAAAAACCATTCATAACTTTATGACTAGTAGCGATTTAAAGGAATTACCTCTATTTCCCATATGGGGCCCCGCCCCTTTGGCCCCTTGGGGGTCAGAGTCACCATTTATGCAAAATCTGTTCCCCTTCCCCCAATGATGTTTTTGACCAAATTCGGTTCAAATCTTTTCATAATTTTATGACAAGTAGCGATTTAAAGATATTACCTCTGTTTCCCCCATTAGGGCCCCGCCCCTTTGGTCCTTTGGGGGTCAGAGTAACCATTTATGCAAAATCTGTTCCCCTTCACATAAGAATGTTTCTGACCAAATTGGGTTCAAATCCATTCATACCTTTATGACTAGTAGCGATTTGAAGGAATTACCTCTATTTCCCCATTAGGCCCCGCCCCTTTGGCCCCTTAGGGGTCAGAGTCACCATTTATGCAAAATCTGTTCCCCTTCCCCAAAGGATGTTTCTTACTAAATTGGGTTCAAATCCATTCATAACTTTATGACTAGTAGCGATTTAAAGGAATTACCTCTATTTCCCATATGGGGCCCCGCCCCTTTGGCCCCTTGGGGGTCAAAGTCACCATTTATGCAAAATCTGTTCCCCTTCCCCAAAGAATGCTTCTGACTAAATTGGGTTCAAATCCATTCATAACTTTATGACTAGTAGAGATTTGAAGGAATTACCTCTATTTCCCCTAATGGGCCCCGCCCCTTTGGCCCCTTGGGGGTCAGAGTAACCATTTATGCAAAATCTGTTCCCCTTCCCCAAAGGATGTTTCTGACCAAATTGGGTTCAAATCCATTCATAACTTTATGACTAGTAGCGATTTGAAGGAATCACCTCTATTTCTCTACTAGGGACTTAAGTACTTTCTAAGAAATCGGGACAACAAATTTCATTTGTCAAAATCCAAGATGGCTGCCTGTCCGCCATGTTGTTTTTCGATTGCTCTGAAAATAAAATATGCACATCAATTAAGGGACCAAGAGGAAGGTGTATGTGAAAATTTGTAATGATGCCTTTAGTACTTTCTGGGAAATGAAGATAACACTACGACCACGGACACATGGCGCCTTGATTAGCACACCATCTGATGATGGTGGGCTAAAAATTAAATGCGATGTTTGAACCTGATACTGAACCAAAAACTCACTCATATAACATATTCAGGTACACATGACCAATAATGCAATATGTGTAATTTCATCAAAATCTGTCGAAAGATGGAGCCGAGCTGTTAGAGTAATGTCCTTGACCTTGACCGACACACTGAAACACAAATCTGTTCAAGGTTTTGTGATAAAACAACATGTGAAGTTTGATGAAAATAATATGGAAAGATTAAAATTTATATCTTCAGGGTGTATGATAAACAAAACAAAATTCATGAGTAAAATTATCTTTGCCGTACAGACACGAGATTTACACACGGAGTCGTTCACATTACAGCATAATATTCTATGAAAACGATACATACATTATAAGAATATAAATGTATATATTGTACTCACGTTATTTCTCTTAAAATTTGTTTATATTGTTCTACAACTAAACAATATGCAACAATAAACAGTTCAGGAAAATATGATTGACCATACACATGCTGATTTTGTGTAAAAGGTGAAGGCCACCGTCAGTGTTCATGAATATGCATTGCCATATGATTTTTGTACTGAATATTAATAAAAACATCCAGCATAGTATTGTCACTATTACATCGGTGTATTCAGAATCGAGGTATAGATAAATGGATATGGAATATGTTTCACATGAGTAAGTTATTTTTTTAAAGTTACAAAAGACACGAGCTTTAGCGACTTAAAAAAATAACTTACGAGTGTGAAATAAAGTCCATATCCAACAATCACGAGTCGTGTGACCTGTTTCTACCAAAATGATATCGGCTTGAATCAAAGGGAAACGTGGCCAAGTATAATTTCGCGTATGCAAATAAAATGTACTGGTGATTTCCGGGACCCGGTGATGTGAGGTCATTCGATTCTTGATGACGTCAATAGCAATTGCAGCTTGGGTCAAAGTTCGAATTCTTGACCGGAAGGTCATAAACACTATATAACATATATTTATCCAACAGTCGGCACATTTATACCATGGCTTGAGAGTGGAATAACACAGCGTATTGTGGTAGAAATAGAGGTTACACAACGAGTGGTTGTTGGATATGGAATCTATTTCACACGAGTAAGTTATTTTTTAAAAGTTACAAAAAAAGAGTGTATACCGACAAAGACTAACTATTCGACCTAATGACAAGCCTTGGTTTAATTCAGACTTACGATGTGAGATAAGGAAGAGACAACGATTATTAAAACAACTGAAAAAAATCGTACCTGAAGTTGAATTACGTACGGACGCTACTTTATCAGACATACCCTTTAGATTAGATTAAATTACTGACATTCTCAAATCCTTACAAACAAATAAAGTAGTTGGCAATGATAAAATCAGTCATCATATGTTAAAAAACACGGCTGAATCTATAACCTTCCCCCTGTATTTAATATATAGGTCTTCATTGGAAACTGGTATCTTTCCGAAAACGTTGGAAATTAGCTTTGGTAATGCCGTTATTCAAAAAATGTGATAAGAAAATGTCTTCTTTCTATAGACCGATATATTTACTTAGTACTACTGGAAAAGTTTTTGAGAGGTTAATTGTTAAACATCTACATAACTATTTACTTGAAAATTCGTTGATATATAAATACCAATCTGGCTTTCAGCCTGGTCACCCTACTGCCAAATAATTGAAATCTATCATACTTTATGTGAGAATCTAGAAAAAATGAGGGCAACATGCTTAGTATTCTGTGATATTTCCAAAGCGTTCGATCGAGTGTGGCACAGGGGACTAAATGTAAAATTAGCCAATTATGGTATAAGTGGGAAACTTTTATCTTGGTTAAGTGACTACGTAAGTAATAGAAACCAGCAAGTTTTCGTTGGGGATAGTAAATCTACTGTTAAATATATAAATGCGGGTGTTCCACAAGGCTCTGTATTAGGTCCCTTACTCTTTATTATATACATCAATGATATAAATGATAACCTTGAAAGCCTTTCTAAACTATTTGCAGACTATACCTCCTTATTATGTTCTGATAATTCTCTTTTGGCTGTCGAAACAAAAATTAATAATGACCTTGCAAAAATTCAAAGTTGGGCAGAAAAATGGCTTGTTAAATTTAATCCTTTAAAAACGGAAGCTCTACTCATTTCCAACACTGAACACGATTATGTTATAGATATTAATTTTAATAATGCAAGTGTTGATTTTGTGGATCATCACAAGCACCTAGGAGTAACGTAAGATGAAAATTGTGAATGGAGTAAACATATCGAAAATATAGGTAAAAACGTTGTAAAACAGATTAGTGTACTTCGTAAATTAAAACATGTATTAAACAAACAAACTTTATCTAAGATTTGCAAAGCTTATTGTCTACCACTATTTGAATATTGTTGTGAAGTTTGGGATGGGGTTTCTCTCAGTGATGCAGACAAACTCGAAAAGCGACAGTTAGAAGCTGCTAGAATTATAACTGGGTTACCATCGTATGCCAGCAGAGAATCCCTTTATTCAGAAAGTGGATTGGAACCATTTTGTAACAGACGTCCCAGAAGAAAAAATCAATTATTTTATAAAATTAAAAACCACCTGGTTCCAAAGTACTTGTCACTATTACCTCCTCCTGTTTCAGAAAACTCTCAATACAATCTGCGTGATTCACACAACTTTTCTCTACCAAACTTCTGTCTACACTTAATTAACTCCTCTTTCTTTCCATCCTCCATTCGACAGTGGAATCAACTTGATCTTGAAATCAGAAATAGTGTCTCTTATCCATCCTTTAAAAAATCCCTCAGAAATAGTTCTGCAGTTCCAAATTATTATTCTTTCGGTGATAGAAAATTAAATATATTGCATGCAAGACTAAGAAACAAATCCAGCACACTTAACAATGACCTATATAGAATAAATTTGATTAATTACCGTCAGTGCCAATGTGGACATCCAATTGAAGATGCATATCACTTTTTCTTTGCTTGTAATAATTATGTGAACCAGAGAATAGCATTGTTTCGTACGGAAGCGTATTAGGCTCACATTGGAGTATGTTTTTCATGGCATGCGAAAATATTTTATCTGGCGGCCGCCACTTAATTATCTGGCGGCTGCCACTAAATTATCTGGCTGCCGCCACTTAATTATCTGGCGGCCGCCACTTCTTATCTGGCGACCGCTACTTATTTATCTGGCGGCCGCCACTAAATTATCTGGCGGCCGCCACATAATTATCTAGATACCGCAATTTTGTTTTTACAATTTAATATGATATCTGCTACGGTAATTACAGTTATAGTCGTTTTCAAGTCCAATATTATGATTCAGAAATGATTTGTTTAATTTAAATTTGATTTTCATCCGGAAATCTGAACCGGTTACCGGATCTATCTTCTGTGATTATTACTAAATGAAGAAAACTGAGCCAAAATCAAGGTGCTGTGTTGTCATGTTGCTACATGTGATTCCTTATAAGCTACGCACGGTAGCACTACGGTATTACTACGGAAATACTACGAAAGCATGACGAAAATGCTGCGGTTATGTTGCGAATAACGCTTTGAAAACGATAAGATGATACAAATAAATAACAAAGTTTTACAAAAACCTAAACTAAAGTCTGCATTTACTTTATTATATTATTTCTACTGTTTTGTCATATCAATAAAAAAAAAACATGAATAAAATGTTCATTTCATGAATATAACGAATGTATATGTTAAGAATAAAGAATAAAAGTAACATTTTACGTTCCAGTAACTGTACATTTTGATGAAAGTCCATTTTTATATTTGAAAAAAAATATTTATTACATTTTTGCCAGTGAAATATAGAGAATTATTTAACTAATAAATCTTATATTTTCACTGCAATGAAAATATAAGATTTTTCTGAAGTGTAGACAGAATGGAAGCATCAGAGGACGACTCTATTTCTGTAACTTTGATGAACTGTGAATAATTCTGGATATGTTTTAGATATATATATATATATATATGGGGCAAAGAAGTAATTCAAACAGTGTAAACAATAAGGTTTGTTAAATTTTCGAGGCAATCCGCCCCTTTATCAAAACACAAAAAATCACAAATACAATCACATAATATATATAAGAAGTACTGGAAATACAATAAAATACAATAAGAATAATGTTTTAGTAACTGGAGAAACCACAATGAACCCTTCGGCAAACGTGGGCCGAAGGCGGATACTAGCGTGACTGCATCATGTTCAAACACAAGAACGCTATGCGACCAACGGCAGAGATATTTCCCCCGCACGTGAAAGTATTCCGAAGAGTTCAAAGACGATTCGTCCCTAATGACTGCTAGTGTACGACATTGCATTTATATAAAAAATGTTGCATTATCGTCTCTACAGTGATTGATTAAATATCGTGTACAAAGTCTGGAAAACTTTAGAAAAATATGTGTTAGATCATAAGAATTATAGAGAGTGGTGTGAAAAAACTGCTACGAATATTTATCAAGACTGAAAATTTAAGAAATACGAATGCCGAAGTGTCCCTACAGGACGCTACGGGAAACAGACGATTCGGACCAAGATGCTGTTGCATGATGGCGGGAGGCGACTAAATGTGAGTCTCAAGATGCTGTTGCATGATGGCGGGAGGCGACTAAATGCGAGTCTCAAAGAGCAACAATGAATAGATGCCCCAAAAAGTACAGCAATTATGAAAAATTTAACAAATTGAATAATTAACTACATGAATAGTTAGATATAATGGTCAGATGGAGAGTATATCCAGAAGACGTCTTTAACGTTCGTTCATACCCCGAGGGTAGCAGGTTTGGAGATTGGTGATCCAGTATCTTTCTCTGGAACGACGTTTCGTTTCATTCCAGGTAGGACAATGATCAAAGGCGACCACCTGCATATCCTTCCAACTGTGACTAGGTAAATTGAAATGCACTGTTTTGCTTGATGGAGCAACGGTGATTCTGATGACTGTAATTTGCTGCTCACCACCAGATCTCTTACATTTTTTGGTCTACGATAGGCCAATAACGGTGGTTCTGGAAAGATCCGTTTGAGTGCAGCTGACGACTCGATGATGCGCCAATGATTATGTAAAATGGAAGAAATAGACGGCAAGTTAGGATGGAACGTGACAACACAAGGGACCCTTTGCAGTGTTCCAGCTAGGTCGGGTTAGCAGGGCGCGGCGCCCTGCCCCTAATTCAAAGTTAGAAATGCGCCCCGTCCCTTTTCCTGTAGTACTGCCCTTTTTCTAAGTGTCATTGATGCTCATTTTGCCTCGTATACTCTAAATCCGATTTGCTGAAGCCATGCAATATGCAGTCAGTCAGTCACTAATTGGCCACCTGTAACACTAGTCCCCTTACCTGTAGACCCTTATCCACGGTACTGATGGACGCTGCCAGAGGCAGAGATCGGTCAGCTGGGGATCGAGCTGGTGTTTTAATAGATTCATTTAACCGTGACGAGTCGATAGGATCGGTTGGTAATCCAATTAAATCATGATCACGAAGGCTTTTTGAAGATGGACAAAGTAATGATAATGGATGGAAATGTTGTTTTACTTATGTAAACAACTTTTGACAAGACCGAAAAGAGCCGCACGTTTGTCGTAAAGTTATCCCATGAGCACGTGTGCATTGGCGATCGATCTATATATCTTTGAAATTTTCTTCACATGACAACATGAAATCCTTCAGGTGTAAACCAAGCAACTTTTAGGTAAATGATCATGAGATCACTTTCCAGTGATTTTCCAGTGTTCAAAATTAGCTTTCGGTTGATTTTATTTGATGAAGTTTGGCGGGACGCCGGAAATGGTTCGTTGTAAATGCAGATGTCGCAAATTCTTTGTTGGATTGACGGATTTCTATACAAAATGTTTATTTTTCATAAATAAATAAAGGACATATAAAATATCTGCTCATGTGAATAATGGTTGGAAAAATTTAGTTGATATTGTGTTATTTTCGTATCTGAAATGCCGACTCTGCATTAACTGCGGGTCATGTGATAGCCAAGTGATTACATTTCTACAACACGCGGGGACCGTTTGTTTACGAGAGCAACGGAACAAATGTTTGATCAGAAACTTGCAAATCATGACCGGCCCTAATTCGTTTACCATTTCTTATAATTAATTCAAGAAAATGTTAACTTGCTATAATTTCCTGATTTTAGTTTACCGTTATTTCTAAAGAGTCTAAAGTGAAAGTAGAAATTTACCGCCGCTTACAAGATACATCGTAGTTATGTTGACGAAGTTTATTCAGATATCAAATAATAGAATTTCTTTTACTTAATCATTTTTTCTCGTATATGCTTGACCACATTTTCTCCTTTGCTCCATAATATCTTCGCTTACAATTAGTAGTCTTACAATCACAACGGACAGACCAGAGACCTACATTAATTAGTTAGTATATACATGTAGGTCTCTGGACAGACCAACTTCTGGTTGAAAATATCGCTCTGTTGACTTTAATCTGATAGTAACTTTTTGATTGGACGTAATTATCGTATATGGATTCTCTCAATACACCCTTAAATTGAAATAATGCTAATATCATTTTATTTTTGAATTACTCTAGGTCATACTGTAACTTTTACCATCAAAATTAAAAACAATATTTGAAGAATAAAGAGAAGAAAGAAGACACTTTTACACACAAACGAAATAATAAAAACAAAATCAACAGATTTCTATTTGTCTCTATGAATCAGGTCATTGTCCTGTAAAATAAGGTAGAAGATAGATAGGCCTGGAAAAAATGTCGCGCACAAAAATGCCTTTTTTTTAGGCAGCGCCCTGCCCATTTCAAATCCTAGCTGGAACACTGCTTTGTGTCGGAGTTCTGACATTGTATTCTAGAAGGCTGGCTCTGTCAAGTACCCTGACTTTGTCTAGTTCCCGATCTATCAAAGTAGATATATATCCTCTAGCAAGAAGGTGTGATTTAAGTTCTGATCACAGCATTTTGAGACTCACATTTAGTCGCCTCCCGCCATCATGCAACAGCATCTTGGTCCGAATCGTCTGTTTCCCGTAGCGTCCTGTAGGGACACTTCGGCATTCGTATTTCTTATATTTTCAGTCTTGATAAATATTCGTAGCAGTTTTTTCACACCACTCTCTATAATTCTTATGATCTAACACATATTTTTCTAAAGTTTTTCAGACTTTGTACACGATATTTAATCAATCACTGTAGAGACGATAATGCAACATTTTTTATATATAAATGCAATGTCGTACACTAGCAGTCATTAGGGACGAATCGTCTTTGAACTGCGGGGGAAATATCTCTGCCGTTGGTCGCATAGCGTTCTAGTGTTTGAACATGATGCAGTCACGCTAGTATCCGCCTTCGGCCCACGTTTGCCGAAGGGTTCATTGTGGTTTCTCCAGTTACTAAAACATTATTCTTATTGTATTTTATTGTATTTCCAGTACTTCTTATATATTGTAGTATTTTTCTATATTAGTGTAGTATTTTTCTATGTTTCTATTTACTGTTATACCATCTTTGCTTTAGGAATTTTAATTAGCCCGTCAATCTGTTGACCGTTGGTAATTAGATGGGGAGGGACACGTCGGGATGATATCCCGTGAAGTTATCAATTCACCACGCCCGTGGCAGTAATCGTCTGCCCGGCTCCCGTTCATGTTTATTGCCCCTGTCAGAGAGGTATTAATCGCCTCTCATCCCTATTATCCACTACAAATGGCTGGACCTGTCTGGGAGCTCCAGCAATGCCCCATCTTTATTACACATGGTCAACATTTACTCGCGGCTAATTGTTTTTCTAAGTGTTATGTACATTGTTATTTACACATTTAAGTTACCGGAGCGGAAGGCTCCGGTACAGGTGTGCACCGCTCCGGCAGGGCTCCGGCAGGGCTCCGGCGCTCCGGTAGCGCTCCGTTAGGTTTTGGTATAAAAGGGGTGAAAGCGAGAGCGGAGGGGGAGTTCAAGCCGGAGAGTTCAGTTCAGAGAGGGAGATCGTGGAGTTGAGTTCAAGCCAGAGAGTGTTAGGTGTTACTTTGCTGGATGTTGCTACGTATGCTGATGAAAGCGAGAGCGGTGTTGCCTTTTATATATGCTCTGTACACTGCTGATGTTGCTGAATACATAGACTGAAACTTTACGACGGTGTTGAATTGTGTTTCTCGACGACCCACACTACTTAATTCTAAACTCGGGTATTGTGGCGGGTGTCTGACGCTACCTTGAGGACACCTACCGAGGGCTGCGGGACTTTTGAGATATAGTTCCCCGGCTATTTTCGCTACAATTGGTGGCAGCGCTTAGGGATTCAGTTGAGACATTTCACACCAGTATTTACTATGGAGCAGGACAAGTCGCTCATCAACGAACATTTGGCGGATTCAGGATTCGATGGATCGCCATTTTATCCACGCGACACCAGCACACCTAGAGTTGGAAGGTATCGGGCGGCTAGAACTCCCCTGAATAGGAGCCGTCATGATAATGGTTTAAAAGAAGTTACCACGTCCGGTCGAGAACGCTCAACAAACGTTTGTTGTTCGCTCGTGATGTGCACACTGTCCCTAATAGTATTACTATCTGGACTAGCTGTGTATTTGGTGTATTGGAGCTACGATTATGTATCCAGTATCATCGTGTTCAATCTCGACACCCTGCAGCGATATACTAGGCAAGCAGGACAGATTGGGTTTTTATGTCTGGTGTTGTGTATCATAGCCGTGCTAATTGTCAGAATTAGAGGACTGTCAAGGAAAAACAATGAGTTTAATAACGACAGTCAACATTCAGAAGACGAGAAGTGGCTTGATGATGTGCCTTATGCTGACGAAAGCGAAAGGGAGACATCACCGGAATCCATTAAAATTCCGCCCCGGAGCACAGAACAACCCAGGACAGAATATCAGGTTAGAAGAACGTTTAGCGGACAAAGTCAGGAGACATGGTCCGAATTCACAGGATATTTTGAAAACCTAGCCGAATTAAATATGTGGGATGACGAACGGAAAAGACGACTGTTGATGAGTACGTTACGCGGCCAAGCTGAAACTTATGCATACGGCCTCCCGCTGGTTTACAAACGGAATTATTCTCGTCTGTTAGAGAGAATGGAACAGAGATTCGGTCACACTACTATGAAGGAGAAATATGTGGCTGAGGCGAAACTACGACGCCGGAATAAGGGAGAGTCACTTCGAGACTTTGGCCAAGCCTTGGAGGACTTGTATCGTCGGGCATATCCGTACAACCCCGATATAGTTGGAGAACACACACTCCAGACTTTTCTGGATAAATGCAGCGAGTCAGAGGAGTTCCGTCTCGCGGTGAAAAGAACAAAACCGGGAAATATCTCAGAGGCAGTGACCAACGCTATGCAGGAGGAATGTCTACGCGTTGGAGAGAGGGAATTACGTAGAGATAATAAACCTCCTGTGAGACCCATAATGTGCGTCGATTCGAACGTGGAATATAACGGAAATAGTCCACAATATCATGGAAATAACAGAAGCCAGCGAAAAATGTCGACGGGAAATCAGAACGGTGGTACACGGAAAAACACATATGGGTATGGAAATTTAAACGACAACCGATCGGGCATGAGGGTCTAGGTCCGATCGAATCAGTTAAACGACCCATACAAGGTTATCACCGGGCAAATACGGTTAAGTGGAGAGGGGATAGTCGGACAACCAATCGTACCAGAGAAAACATCCGATCCCCTTGTCGGGAAACGGAGAAAAACATCAGGTACGATAGGTATAACCGAACACTCCGTAACCCACAAAACCGTAAAACGCTCGTAACCAATGACGGGTACAATACTGAAGCAGTAAAACGACCCATGCAAGGTAATAACCGGGCACACACGGCTAAGTGGAGAGGGGATAGTCGGACAACCAATCGTACCAGAGAAAACATCCAATCCCCTTGTCGGGAAACGGAGAAAAACATCAGGTACAATAGGTATGACCAAACACCCCGTAACCCACAAAATCGTGAAACGCTCGTAACCAATGACGGGTCAAACACTGCTGACGAGTGGGTCCGAAAACCTGAATTGCCAGACATCGGTAAACCGAAACCAAATGTATCTGAAGAAACACCAACTTGCAGTGATTTATATGATACAGAGCGGCCTAAAATGGATACACCAAATTATTCCCAATTGTGTGAAGGGGCTGTTTCGGTTAAAATTCATGGACCCATGACAGTGAAAGGTGATGTTGATGGAAACCCGATAGTATGGAAAATAGACACGGGAGCAAAAAGAACATTTATTACTGTCGAGACCTACAATGGACTAAAAGAAAAACCCGTATTATCGCCCGTGAATTCAAAGTTTTGTGCCGCTGGAGGAAGCACACTTGCGTGTCTAGGAGAAAGTATAATGCAACTCACATTTAGTGACACGGTATATGATTTCCTAGTTATTGTGGCAGAGATACGTCAAAACCTCCTGGGAGAGGATTTTATCATACATTTCCGGTGTAACCTTGACCATGATGAAGGATGTTTTATCATCAATGGCGCCAGGCTACCACTCAATGGATATGAAGAAATACAATCGGGGAGAGTAATCGCCCTAGAAACCGTAGTGGTACCCGCGGGTCATGAAGCTGTTATAAAATCAACTGTCACAAACAATCACTTCCGGAATTCTAGGACATCGATACCCGGAATACTTACACCGGAGAGACGTTTTATGGAGCGCTATGGGGTAGCATTCGCCCGGACATTAGTCGACGCCACAGGATCAGTTATCCTGACGAGGGTGTTTAATCTCGGCGATTCGGATACTACCATATACAAACATGTACACATGGCATTATTCACTCCAGTGACAAAGATAACGGAAATTTACCGGGACCCAGTGAGTGTAATACAGGTACATTCACCATGCGATACAGACGAAGAATTACCTGGACATTTAACATCTATGTTTATGGAAGGCTGTGTCGGATTAGACGATGAACAGTGTGCAGAGTTTAAAAGATTTCTGATGCAGAATACAATAAGCTTCGCAAGACCAGGAGAGGTCGGCCGGACAAATTTGGGTACGCATAGAATAAAACTAAAAGACGAAACCCCGATAAAGGAACCCCCGCGACGAATCCCGATACACAAAAGGGAAGTTTTGGACAAAGAAATTGAAAAGTTAGAGAAACAAGGGCTAATTGAAAAATCAACAAGCCCGTGGTCATCACAGCTTGTCCTCGTCCAAAAGAAAGATGGGAGCTGGAGAATGTGTGTGGATTATAGAAAACTTAATGAACGAACCATTAAGGATGCCTACCCTATAACAAGGATTGACGACAATCTTGACGCCCTGAGTGGAGCAGATTGGTTTTCGTCGTTGGACCTTGATATGGCGTATCACCAAGTTCCGATGGACAAAGCAGACAAAGAGTTTACCGCTTTTGCGACGCCTAGAGGGGGATTATACCAATTCACAACAATGCCTTTTGGGTTATGTAACAGTCCTGGAACATTCCAACGCGTGATGGAAAAAGCGTTAGCGGGCCTACAGTGGCAGGTAGCAGTATTGTACCTTGATGATATCATCGTTTACGGCCGAACATTTCAGGAACATCTCACGAATCTGGAGAAAGTTCTTGAGAGAATCAATAAAGCAGGACTGAAGTTAAAGCCCAAAAAGTGTCATTTTCTCCGGAAGGAAACGAAGTTTCTCGGCCACATTGTGTCGAAACACGGAGTACGCACCGACCCGGACAAGACAAGTGCCGTTGAAAACTTGCCTAATCCTAAGTCAGTAACCGACGTTAGAAGCTTCCTCGGTCTTACATCCTACTACCGGAAATTTATTAAGGACTACGCAATCATAGCCAGACCCCTGTTTGACCTCACCAAGAAAAACACAAAGTTTTGCTGGACTGATGACACAGAGAGATCATTTATCGAATTGAAACAGAAACTTACTGGATCGGAAATATTGGCTTACCCGGATGTCAATGGATCAGAATTCATCCTTGACACGGACGCCAGCCAATACGCCATTGGAGGGGTACTATCCCAAATCCAGGATGGAAAAGAAAGGGTTATTTCCTATGGTAGCAGGAGTTTGGACAAAGCAGAGAGAAACTACTGTGTTACCAGAAAAGAAATGTTGGCTGTAGTATATTTTACTAAGTACTACAAACATTACCTGATCGGAAAACCATGTATAGTACGTACGGACCACGGCTCGCTTACTTGGCTGGGTCGATTTAAAGAGCCAGATGGACAAATTCACCGTTGGTTACAACAACTAAGCCAATTTGACATGAAAATCGTACACAGACCAGGACGAAAGCATGGGAACGCGGACGGGCTGTCTCGATTGGTTAAAACTGAAGGGGATAAATGCAAGCAGTGTAAAATGCCCTGGGATTATACGTATCAGGAGACCGAGACAGGTACAGAAGATACGGAGACAAAAGAGAGAAAACAGCCAGAAAGAAACACCGACAACGCTGATACCAATACACACCAGACAAAGTCTGGGATGAGGATACACATATATCCCGCAGACATCAGACGTGTTAATGTGGAGGCGATTGTTAACTCGGCTAATGAGCGTTTAAGTAACGGAGCCGGTGTGGCACGCGCAATAGCCGACGCAGCTGGAGTCAAGTTTAGGAGTGAGTGTGAAAATTACATTAAAACCCACAATAGACTTCCGGAAACAAGTGTATTTACTACAACCGCAGGCGAGCTCCCCTACCGCGGGGTTATACACTGTGTCGGACCGAGATGGGACGATTACGTGACGGAGGGGAAAGATGAGTGCATAGCAAATCTTGAAACCACAATAATAAATATTGCGAGAGAAGCTGAAAACAAAGAATTTCTCCGAATAGCTATTCCTACAATTAGCTCGGGCCTTTTTGGAGTACCAAAAGAGATATGTGCCAAAGCTTACCTGGATGGAATTTTAAAGTTTTCTGAGAGATACAGGGAAAAACTAGAAGAAATACATTTCGTAGACATTGACCATAGTATGGTAATGGTAATCAGAGACACTTTCAATAGCCATTTCATTCCAGGCGGTAGTTACCAACCAACCTACTGTATAGAGAGTAATTCTATGTCGGAAGTGTCGGAAGATAGTGAGGCTAACGACGACACGCCGGGAGGCGTTAGGCTGAAGAGGGGGAGGAAACCAAACAGACCTCAAACGGCCCGTGCAAAACAACGCCCAACACCCGTTCTCACACTTGGCGTTTTAAGTAAACGACAAAAAGCGGACACTATCATTGGAGAAGTATACAAGCTAAAAATGGAACATTCGGAAAAACCGAGTTGGACAGAGATCTCACATAAATGTCCGGAACTTAAACACTGGATAAGTAAATGGGATCTTCTGGAAATACAAAACGGGGTACTGTGCCTACGTTGGCACCAGAATGACGGAAATGAAAAATGGAGGATATGTATCCCAGACGACATGATTGACGAGATCATATGGTATCTTCACGACTCACGCACTAGCGGCCATTTTGGAGTTACAAAAACACAAGAAAAAGCTAATATGAGTCCATACTACTGGCGCAACATCACTTCTACCGTGCAAGACTATGTAGCATCCTGTGAAACATGTGGAGAATATAAGAATCCCAAACACTCCAAACGGCATACCATGCAGTCTTACGTAATGGGAGGACCTTTTGAGAGACTGGCCACGGATATAGCGGGACCCTTTCCGACAACCGCATATAAGAACAGGTACATTCTAGTAGTGAAAGACTATTTCACGAAATTCACAGAAATCTACCCTATGGCGGACATGCAAGCGGAAACGGTGACAGAAATAATTGTCAAATCTTGGATAACTAGATATGGCTGTCCACTAGAAATCCATTCCGATCAAGGAAGACAATACGAGAGCGCCATCTTCAAAGAAATGTGCAAGTTATTGGAGATACACAAATCAAGAACCACACCACTCCACCCAAGATCGGACGGCATGGTCGAGCGAATGAACAGGTCCATAAATGACATATTGGCTAAATATGTGAGGGAAAATCAGAAAGACTGGGACATACACCTACCGTTTGTCGCAATGGCGTACAATAGTACACCACATAGCGGAACGGACATATCGCCTCGGCGTATGGTCTTCGGCAGAGAAATGGCCTTACCGTTGGACGTCATGACAGAACCCCCCGTAAGCGAACCGGGTACCAAATGCGCCACAGAGTACGCATCTTAAGCGCGAATCAAAAAGGCAAAAGAAACAATATGATACGCGCGTAAAGGTTCATCTCTATGAAATTGGTCAACTCGTCTGGCGGTATCAACCGAAGAATGTTCCGGGACAAAAAAAGAAGATTGCTAGACATTGGTCGGGCCCCTGGGTAATTACAGAGAAATATGGAGACGTGTTGTTTTGTATCAAGTGTAAGGAGAATTCCCCCGGCGTCGTAGTACACGGAGACAACCTCAAATTATACCGTGGAGACAAGACACTACCATGGTATAAAGACCTAAGCGATCAGCCAAAACCGACACCTACATTCCCGGACATTACTCTGAGTAGTAACGAGGAATTTATTGAGAACTCAGACGGGAGTTTGAGTGAAAGGCATGATGAGGATGAGAGAGCTAAGGGCCAGCCCCCCTCAGAGGCTATTGGTCCAAATCGCCCATTAAGGGATGAACTGGTCCGGCCGCCTGATGTAACCAACCAAAAGCCATTATTCACCAGAACCAGGGAAATAAAACTACCATCAAGATATCGATAAAAAACAGACAAAGTGTAGAGATGGAGAAGAGCGGATACAAATGGATATGCGAGGATTGCGGAAAAACTTTCACGAGAAAAAGAAATCTGAATCGTCACAGACATACACGACACAGCAGCGAACAACATTTTAAACAGTGTCAAATAGACGGATGTCAGCGAGCCTATCGTAGGACGGAGTACTTGAGACTACACTTAGCAAGAACACACAAACTCTCCGTCGAAGAAGCCAGTAAATTAGCAAAAGAAGCACAGTTCGTTCCACAACATATAGACTCAAGCACTAACAATATCGAGTCATTATATGACTTACTGGAGGAATTCGAACCCCAACCGAGCCCACAGCCAATGCCAAATGAACCTATATACGAGGACATAAAAACAATAACAAGTCCTGTCGTAACAAGCAGTGATGAAGAGATGGAAAATGATATCGAAAGTATCGGGACTCCCTCGACAGAAGCCGACCAAGGTGACTACGAGGAAAGGAGAGAAGTCATCGCGGAAGAAACATTTACAATTCGACTGATAAAGAGGACGAACAGAGAAGGGGATGTCATCAAGACAGAAAGAGAACAGATATTCTCCGCTAGCAGAAATGGTCGATACATTCCATCCTATGATGTTGACTGGGCCAGCCTTTTTACTTACATTAGCGAAGAAATCCAGGAACATTACGAATACCAGTACACCAGGAACGCAGAAGATGTCGAGGAAATGTGATTATTAGATTAAGCTGTGACATTCCTTTTGATTAATATTGAAAACTGTGACTCTGGATTATTTAGATTAAACTGTGACATTCGTTGGATTATTACCAAAATTAAGCTGTGACATTCATTTGGATTATTATCAAATAAGACTGCGACATTCTTTGGATTATTAACAGTAACAGTAAAAAAAAAACATTTACCTCCTGAACTATTCCTTCGGGATGTTTACCTTTGCAATTGTGTGTATTTAAGTTCTTGAATAGTATGTTACGAGAGCCGTGTGTAGATTCATGAACTGATAACTATATTTTCCTGATATTGATAAAAAAAAGTTGTGTGCGTTACCCTAATAATTGCACAGTATGTTCTGGAATGGTGTGTATCAATACCGAGAGATGAGAATCGTAAGATAAACATTTTGCCGAATTATGTAGTTTAGTATTATGGTTAACATTGACGGGTATCCACGCCCATGCGATGTGTTTTAGTGTAGCTGTAGTTTGGTTTAGTGGTTGTTTATTCAGATCAATTATATCTATTCGTATGATAGTTATCCACAAGAGTTTTGATATGTGTTATGTAGACAACATGTATATCCTGTACATATTTCATATTTTGCTCATATTCATTTAGAGAGAACGAGAGAGAATGTGGTTAGCTGAACAGTGGAAGTTCAGTGTTTCTAAGGAGGGGGAAGTGTAGTATTTTTAGCCCACCATCATCAGATGGTGGGCTATTCAAATCGCCCTGCGTCCGTGGTCCGTCGTCCGTCCGTCCGTCCCTCCGTCCGTCCCTCCGTCCGTAAACAATTCTTGTTATCGCTATTTCTCAGAAAGTACTGAAGGGATCTTTCTCAAATTTCATATGAAGGTTCCCCTTGGTGCCTAGTTATGCATATTGCGTTTTGAGACCAATCGGAAAACAACATGGCCGACAGGCAGCCATCTTGGATTTTGACAATTGAAGTTTGTTATCGCTATTTCTCAGAAAGTACTGAAGGGATCTTTCTCAAATTTCATATGTAGGTTCCCCTTGGTGCCTAGTTATGCATATTGCGTTTTGAGACCAATCGGAAAACAACATGGCCGACAGGCAGCCATCTTGGATTTTGACAATTGAAGTTTGTTATCGCTATTTCTGAGAAAGTACTGAAGGGATCTTTCTCAAATTTCATATGAAGGTTCCCCTTGGTGCCTAGTTATGCATATTGCATTTTGAGACCAATTGGATAACAACATGGCCGACAGGCAGCCATCTTGGATTTGACAATTGAAGTTTGTTATCACTATTTCTGAGAAAGTATTTAAGGGATCTTTCTCAAATTTCATATGTAAGTTTCCCTTGGTGCCTAGTTATGCATATTGCGTTTTGAGACCAATCTGAAAACAACATGGCCGACAGGCAGCCATCTTGGATTTTGACAACTGAAGTTTGTTATCGCTATTTCTGAGAAAGTACTGAAGGGATCTTTCTCAAATTTCATATGGAGGTTCCCCTTGGTGCCTCATTATGCTTATTGCATTTTGAGATCAATTGGAAAACAATATGGCAGACAGACCGCCATCCTGGATTTTGACAATTTAAGTTTGTTATCTCTATTTCTCAAAGTACTGAAGGGATCTTTCTCAAATTTCATATGTAGGTTCCCCTTGGTCCCTTGTATTGCATTTTTGGACCAGTCTGTCCTGAAAACAACCTGGCAAACAAACAGCCATTATCGTTAAATCTCAAATTTCTTATATAGCTAGGATTCCCTTGTTTGAAAAGTACTGGAGGGATATCTCAATTTGCACAGATTAGTAAAAGGAAGGGAAAAATAGAGAGAAGATCAATCTGACATAGAACCTATAAAGATCATTCAATGGTGGGCGCCAAGATCCCTCTGGGATCTCTTGTTCTATATTAGTGTAGTATTTTTCTATGTTTCTATTTACTGTTATACCATCTTTGCTTTAGGAATTTTAATTAGCCCGTCAATCTGTTGACCGTTGGTAATTAGATGGGGAGGGACACGTCGGGATGATATCCCGTGAAGTTATCAATTCACCACGCCCGTGGCAGTAATCGTCTGCCCGGCTCCCGTTCATGTTTATTGCCCCTGTCAGAGAGGTATTAATCGCCTCTCATCCCTATTATCCACTACAAATGGCTGGACCTGTCTGGGAGCTCCAGCAATGCCCCATCTTTATTACACATGGTCAACATTTACTCGCGGCTAATTGTTTTTCTAAGTGTTATGTACATTGTTATTTACACATTTAAGTTACCGGAGCGGAAGGCTCCGGTACAGGTGTGCACCGCTCCGGCAGGGCTCCGGCAGGGCTCCGGCGCTCCGGTAGCGCTCCGTTAGGTTTTGGTATAAAAGGGGTGAAAGCGAGAGCGGAGGGGGAGTTCAAGCCGGAGAGTTCAGTTCAGAGAGGGAGATCGTGGAGTTGAGTTCAAGCCAGAGAGTGTTAGGTGTTACTTTGCTGGATGTTGCTACGTATGCTGATGAAAGCGAGAGCGGTGTTGCCTTTTATATATGCTCTGTACACTGCTGATGTTGCTGAATACATAGACTGAAACTTTACGACGGTGTTGAATTGTGTTTCTCGACGACCCACACTACTTAATTCTAAACTCGGGTATTGTGGCGGGTGTCTGACGCTACCTCGAGGACACCTACCGAGGGCTGCGGGACTTTTGAGATATAGTTCCCCGGCTATTTTCGCTACAATATATTATGTGATTGTATTTGTGATTTTTTGTGTTTTGATAAAGGGGCGGATTGCCTCCAAAATTTAACAAACCTTATTGTTTACACTGTTTGAATTACTTCTTTGCCCCATATAATCATTACAAGTAAGTCGTATCCTCCATACATTTATGTGAGGATCCAGTGTTATCTGGATTATACTGTTCATATTACTTCTTTGACCATTATATATATATATATATATATATATTTAAAGTACTTGATTGGTTAAGAAGATTTCCTATGGTTGAAAAAAGGAATATATTTTATTTCATTTCTGCTTTGCTCGGAAATTTTCGTAAGACCAACTTGTTCTTTTCATTTAAACCCCAGGTCAGACATGCATTAAATAACGTACTGTAGCTGAACGTGCGTGTTTGAAATAACGCTTATAGCATGCGCAAGTTGAACAACGTTAACTTGTAAGAGTAACGTCCCTTCATTTTGAAAAGCAAAATGAGCAGGTTTTTGTTTGTTTGTTTTTGTTTAACGTCCTATTAACAGCCAGGGTCATTTAAGGACGTGCCAGGTTTTGAAGGTGGAGGATAGCCGGAGTACCCGGAGAAAAACCACCGCAGGTGGGTAAGAAATGGTGTATATAGTTTATGATTATAAATAATTTGTAAGAAGATATTTTACCAGTATTTGTGATCATTTTTGGTAGAATCACATGTTAATTATACACACTTTTTGTACACACAATACAATACGCGATTTGCATGCCTATTAATAAGACATCGAAGGAAGTCTTACAAGTGCGAACACAAAAGAAAGCACTAGTTCTTAAATTAACCGCTTACGACTAACATCTACATTTGTAGTCCGTCTGATAAAGATAAAGATCCATCGGCAGTCTTTTGGTGTGATAACGCAGGCCCAGAGGATAGGGTATTTTAGGCCGGCATTTAATGTTACGAAATATTAGGTGTTTAGATGGACGTCAAAAACCTTGATAAACCAAATTCACAGGGTAGGGTATTCTCTCTTCTCCCTTCATCTTCGCTAGGGTAAGCAGAACTGCTACTAAACAGTGCTATGTTAGGACCCATTCGAATATGGGAGTCGCTTTAAAAAAAATAATCACACCATCAATTATTGGATTTTTACCAAATTCGGTAAGAAACATCCGTGGCGAAAAGGGATCAGATTTTGCATAAATGGTGACTCTGACCTCCAAGGGGCCAAAGGGGCAGGGCCCGTAGGGAAAATAGAGGTAATTCCTTTAAATCGTTACTCGTCATAAAGTTATGAATGGATTTGAACCCAATTTGGTAAGAAACATCCTTGGGGGTACGGGAACAGATTTTGCATAAACGATGACTCTGACCCCCAAGGGGCCAAAGGAGCAGGGCCCAGATTGGGAAATAGAAGTAATTTTTAAATCGATACTACTCATAAAGTTATTAATGTATTTGAACCCAATTTGGTCAGAAACATCCTTGAGGGAAGGGGAACAGATTTTGCATAAATGGTGGCTTTAACTCCCGAGGGGCCAAATGGGTGGGGCCCAGTAGGGGAAATAGGGGTAATTCATTTAAATCGCTAATAGTCATCAAGTAATGTATGGATTTGAACCCAATTTGGTCAGAAACATCCTTGGGGGAAGGGGAACAGATATTGCATAAATGGTGACTCTGACCCACGAGGGGCCAAACTGGCGGGGCTCTATATGGGAAATAGAGGTAATTCCTTTTAATCGCAATTGTCATAAAGTTATGAAACGATTTGAACCCAACTTAGTAAGAAATATCTTTGGGGTACGGGAACAGATTTTGCATAAATGGTGACTGACCCCCAAGGGGCCAAAGGGGCAGGGCCCAATATGGGAATTTGGTCAGAAACATCCTTGAGGGAATGGGAACAGATTTTGCATAAATGGTGGCTCTAACCCCCGAGGGGCCAAATGGGCGGGGCCAAATAGGGGAAATAGGGGTAATTCATTTAAATCGCTAATAGTCAACAAGTAATGTATGGATTTGAATCCAATTTGGTCAGAAACATCCTTGGGGAAGGGGAACAGATTTTGTATAAATATTGACTCTGACCTCCGAGGGGCCAAAATGGCGGGGCCCCATAGGGAAATAGAGGCGATTCCTTTAAATCGCTACTTGTCATAAAGAAATGGATTGATTTGATCCAAATTTAGTCAGAAATATCCTTGGGGACAGGGAACAGATATTGCATAAATGGTGACTCTGACTCCCAAGGGGCCAACGGGACGGGGCCGAATAGGGGAAATAGAGGTAATTCCTTTAAATCGCTACTTGTCATCAAGTTAATATGGATGGATTTGAACCCAATTTGGTCAGAAACATTCTTTGGGGAAGGGGAACAGATTTAGCATAAATGGTGACTCTGACCCCCGAGGTGCCAAATGGACGGGGCTCAATAGGAGAAATAGAGGTAATTCATTAAATCGCTACTAGTCATAAAGTTATGAATGGATTTGAACCCAATTTAGTCAGAAACATTCTTGGGGGAAGGGAGACAGATTTTGCATAAATGGTGACACAGACCCCTAAGGGTCCAAAGGGGCGTGAATGAATTTGAACCCAATTTGGTCAGAAGCATCCTTGGGGAAAGGGGAACATATTTTACATAAATGGTGACTGACCCAAGGTTCCAAAGGGGCGGGGCCCCAATGGGAAATAGAGGTAATTCTTTTAAATCACTACTTGTCATAAAGTTATAAATGGAATTGAACCCAATTAAGTCAGAAACATCCTTGGGGGTACGGGAACAGATTTTGCATAAATGGTGACTGACCCTCAAAGGGCCAAAGGGGTGGGGCCCAATAATTCTTTAAATCGCTACTAGTCATAAAGTTATGAATGGATTTGAACCCAATTTAGTCAAAAACATCCTTGGGGGAAGGGGAACAGATTTTGCATAAATGGTGGCTCTGACCCCAAGGTTTCAAAGGGGCGGAGCCCCATAGGGAAAATAGAGGTAATTCCTTTAAATCACTACTTGTCATATAGTTATGAATGGATTTGCATCCAATTTGGTCAGAAACATCCTTGGGGGGAAGGGAACGGATTTTGCCAAAGGAGCGGGGCCCAATTGGGGAAATAAACTTGATTCATCTCAATCTCTACTAGTCATAAAGTGGTGAATGCATGTTTTAAAAACCCTTGAGATCTTTCAGAACTTAGAGAGTCTTGACTTCATTATTTCTTTAAAGCAGTTGGCATCCCCTCACTATAACCATATATAGCATTGTTGAGATTTGCAAATAAAACAAATAGAACATTATTTTGACATTTGGTCTAATACAACCAGGTGAGTGATACACGCCCCATGGGCCTCTTGTTTAGGGTTTTAAGGTTTTTTCCTGTTGACTGCAATAGTCCATGGGACACCTGTCGTAAACTATGTGCATATTGGCACTGACTGATTCCCAGGGGCTGATTGGCAGGGCGAAAAAAGGTCAAATTAACCAAAATTTAGAAGATAGAATCAAAAAAGAGGTATGGCGCATATTGGCCTGTTTCGACCTAACGGTGACCGTTTTCAAAATATAAAAAAATAGATATTAAAAATTGGGTTTTTGAATACAAACCTTAAATCTGTAACATATAAATATTCTTATTTGCGAAAAATGTGTTTGTTCATTACAATGGATAGTTCATTAAATGACCGTAAAGTTGCATCATCGGGCTATTTGCAACTTTCGAGGGGGTTTTCCCGCATTCATATCATTTTTTGACATAGAGCGCATCAGAAGGCCAACTTTAACAATGTCTAATTTTAATCTATGTACCAAAAGACAACTAAAATCCCATTCTTAAAAAGTGGTCCTCAGATGCGCTGGTGTCGAAAAATTGAAAAAAATTTAGTTGATAAAATATTTCAATTTATCATTAACTAGACTGACTTAGGTCCTAGGTCCGCATAGCTCATATGGTAGAACCTCCACTTAGCGACCCAAAAGTCTTGAGTTCGAACCACCAAGATGTATCTTTTCATATTTTGTTATGTTTCTGAATACCATTTCATTTTTCTTGAGCGTATTTGAAGGATATTTGCAACATTGAATGCATATCTAATATAAGATATTTAGTATAAAGATAAAAAAAAGTTGAGATAGAAAATTATCACTTGGATAAGATAAATTAAAATCATAACCGATTTACCCCGTATCATTCAAAGTAAAATGTAAATGAACTGCAGCGTCGATAACAGGCATACATGGATAGGTAGTGTAAAATTCATATTTAACATGTCAATTTTACTTTATTTCATATGGTAATTATTGACTACATACGATGTAATTCGTTCACAACGCACAGCGTGCCAATGGACCATGACAGGTGGGAATCACTAGGGTCACGTGATAATTTACCTGTATTTATAGCCCAGACTATAACTGTGCGTGGCCTAGGTCAGGATAAGCGGAAAACGACCATACCTCTTTTCATAGATGGAAGGGTTTTTCATGACCCTGGGTCTCGTGCTTGCCCCTGGGGAGGGGTTAAACTTTACTATAGTTTATATAGAGAAATCACAATTTCGACTGTCATTTGTTTGATTTCGATTGGAGTTCAATTTAACTTTGTTATTATCAGCATTGGATGACAACTTGATTGAATCACACCACATGTTGGCCCCGACTGACCTGATGGACGGAGCCAAAAAGGGTCAATTTATTTCAAAACTCAGGTGATTGTTCAGGCTTATGAGCTTCTTGTTGTTTTGTGTCAAACGTCCCTATTTGGACGTTTTCTTTGGACCAGCATCAAAAATACAAGATAGACCCAGATAGGGATGTGGGTGGGGGTATAGGGGTATTCATGTATCTCATCATGTGGAATGTACAACATTTCACAATATCCATTTGTAACATTATTATTTTGTCCCGTTTTAATGTTATATATTGATTTGTATATGAATGAATTACAAAGTGAATGGTTTAAGATAAGTGACCTTAAAAAATGATAATATATTTAATATATTTAATTAAAACACTTTTATTTTGGTTGTTGCTGTTGATTAATCACGAAATGATTGACCATACTTCACAGCATATCTAGATGGTAGAATAATGATGTATAGACACGTTAATTCTTCAAAATATTTTTACTATTTGAATATTCAATCACATATAATGTCAAATTACAGATGCATGTAATTAGTCAGAGCTAGACATTTTTAACCAACATTCAGAATGACTTATTTTCATTTTCAAGATATTTCTTTTCAAATTATCAGAAAGAATATAGTGGCACAAAGCAAAAAACCGAATCGAAATTAAAATTTTATGACACAATTAGATTTTATATAATTAACCAAACACTCGTCCAAAAAAGGAGTCTAGAACACCAGGATTTGCGTAAATGATAAATAAATGCTGACGTCAGAAACCCAATATGAAAAAAAAAAAAAAATTATTGATCGAATTTCTCAATGACATTGCGGTATTATGTTATTATTCTGTTACAAGTATCTATAATTAGTCCGTCATCTGACAACAGAAAGTTATCAAAGTTACCCAAATTTCTAAATAACTACTGTTTCCAATATCCGTCGGAATAAGATCTGTGAATTAACTTAATACGTTTCAAAATATTTCACCATCAGTCATGATCAGACTTCACACACATGAAACGATCGCCACCTGTGTGAATCTAATAGACGACTACTATATATATATATATAGATGAATTCCTTAACTGCTATTTTTAGAATGATAGATACGAGTCACCAATCAGACACTTTAACCAATCTCCCATTACATCGATGGATTAAAATAACACGTCCGTCCCTTCTGCGGAACCACGGATACACGTATCTATTTAGCACCTGGCATTTTCATTTTCAACCCTTTATCAGAACTTGTATACTTGTATAGCTGTACACGTGACAATGTGGGTTTTCCCCAACACGGATATATCAAGAGCTTTCAAATGTCTATTTATACATACAAAGCCAGGAGAGACACCGACCCTACAGGTAATATCAACAGACATTTTCTTATTTTCTACTTTATGTATGTGATTTCTAGGTTGTACATCGCAGATAAATTGATTACTAGAACACTTCACGATGAGCAGTGATTTGTTTTTCATTCCGATTCACAATATGTGTAAGGAACATATGTCATCTCGAGGAAGTTACAACTCATATGATACTTTCAATTTCCTCTTATTTAAACATCACTGTCTGTTCTGAACTAACTCTATATGTTATATTCATTATATTTTGTATTGTGTTTTGTTATAATATTGTTTTATTTTAAGTTAAGTATATATACATTGTTTATTCATGCTGTAGATTCTACTTAATTCACACACAGGACACTTTCAAGATAATTACAATAGATGAATACTTAGCACGTAGTTTTCAGTACGCCGATATGTGAAAATACCCTATACGTACAAATGGAGTGCGTAGTGCAGATACAAAAATATATGTACCTATAATTGGACCGCGACTTCGTAATGGATATGTAAATTCCAAATTCCAATGTCCGAGTAGGTGTTTTACAAGATGATAATACCCGTGGAATGGAATTCGGAAATCGCTGAAAATTTTGAGAAGTTATAACGATAATGAACAAAAAGTACAGAGTTTCCAGTTCATTTGTCCTCTTTTCGGAACAAAAACGAAACATTAACAATACATTTTACAATATATTTTAATTGTACGTTTACTCGTCTAACTAAGACACAAAACATTATTATATATAATTATGAACTTATCATTGCTCGGCTAGAAAAATGATAATCAAAATAATCGCTTGTTTTGATGGTAAATCTCGATATATAAATATGTTTATAGACCGATACTTATCTACAGTTGTTTGTAATGTTAATATAATTTAAACTGTACACATTATAAGGCATAAGCGTGATTTAAGTGCACTCACTGTATATTGTAATGAAAGGAAATCTATGATGATATATGATTCGGGGATTTATTTCTCGGAGAATGCACTACATATCCATTAAACCTAACGTCTCATTCTGAATCGTGATATTTCAACGTGTGACGTTAACTTTGAATTATAATGTATCCTGTTATAAACGAAATATCTTAAATCTTTAATATACATTTGCATACAATGACACGTGACCTGTCATGAATATAAAACATTAACAAACTAATTGCTGTCATCCATTTGGGCAATTAGTTTCATATTTGATTTATGATTCGTTTCAGGAAAGATGTCTGAGACCATATCTATCAGGCCAAGACGTAATTCGGAGACAAGGTTTGTAAACAAATGCAGTGTGAATATACAGGTCACACAATGAGTGGTTGTTTGATATGGAATTTATTTCATTCGAGTAAGTTATTTCTTTCAAAGTTGCAAAAGACACGAGCTTCAGCAAGTGCAAATTAAAAAAAAAACGAGTTTGAAATAGATTCCATATCCAAAAATCACGAGTTATGTGATCTGTTTCTACAACAATGATATCGACTTTAATCAAAGGATAACGTGGCCAAGTATAATTATTGATGACGTTAATAACAATTGCAGTTAGGGTCAAAGGTCACTGTGACAACCAATCAAAACGTGTTTAGGGTTCATTCCACGTGTGGTATAAACTCATCATCATCATCATACTTTATTTCCTCCGGTTGGAGATTTTAAATACAAGGAAATCGACATAAAAAAAGTAAATGAACAGGGGAATTAGAAGAAAACACGAAAAAAATATGTATATACATGGAGATGCAAGCGCGGCATTGAAAGGGATTTTCATGTCCGCGCTAAACAGTTACGTTGGGTTAAGTCAAGACATTACAACAGACCGCGTAATACATTATACATTATATCGAAAGTAAAATCTACGGAAAACGAAGACACGAATTCAATGGTTATCAAACAGTTATATTTTCACGTTGTTATTCGTAAAAGTTAGCAATTTAAAAAAAATAAATAAATAATACCAATGTACACTGTATGTACTAAATATATCTTATTTATACATTGTATAGATCCTGGATGTGGGTGTGGTTATCGTACAATGGGTATTATATAACATTTATAGAATCATACCTAATATAAAGCATTAATCAAAAATTACCAACTGATTAATTGCGATTGCACAATGTTTGTGTCTATTTTTAGTTTTATTTTGCTTCCTGTAAATACTATAAATAAATCACATGCAATATACAGTATTCACCTGTTACAGCTGTGACAAATTTGGATCACGCTTGTGTATGTACGTGTGTTCAAGTGTAAAAGTTTGCCAGCAGGAGGTTTATAATTGTACTTTTCCGAGGTTTTGCGCTTGAACTAGTTCAATCTCAACTTTGAAATAAGATGATAATGCCCTCGTTGGTCTCGGGCACCTTGTTTTCAGGGCCCTTTTCGCTAGTTTGAGAATAAAATTAAAGTAATTAGGATTTTTTTCAGGAGTAAATCGCACATTTTAGAAATCCTTTTAGGAAGCTCTCAGAATTCTGTCATTGCATATGACCCATCAGATTTTAATTTTTGTTTGTAATGTCAATATACAACTCTAACAATATCTGGTCAAAGGTTATAGGTCATTAGGTTAAGCTGATCATACATACAACACTGTCTTGTTCGTTTTTGGTATACATTTCCATTATGAGAGCCATATACAGGCCTATGTAGCTTTCGCTGTAGAAGTTTGCATCGAGGATGACTCTAGACTTAGTATTTACTGTCATGGTTTGTCACGTTGTGTATGAACAGCCTCTATCAGCACACGTCCTTTGACATGTAAGGTATTCCATGAATAAGCTGGTGCTGACAACCATCGGCATACTAAACGGATCAGTTTGCCGCCCCCCTAAATTTTAACAACTCGGTTCTTCTAGATTTTAAGCAATCATGCTCCTAATATCACACTTTTTGTGAAAAAAAAGAATCTGTATTTACTTCAGGTATAAGAGGCCGGCCAGCGACCTACTAAAAGGAAGTTTGCAGTTACGGTTTTTTTCTTTTTGCGTTTTAATTTTATTTCGTTAACAATTGATCACCACATTCTCTTATTATATACGCATATTTTGTCGATGCCTATTGATTTCAGGATGGAAATTTGTTTTGATAAGGTTAAAATAGATTGTTTGAATTTAATACCGATAATAATGTTCTGTTTATTTTCAAATTCAGATTGACCAAAACACCAGAACGACATGCAACGAAGAACTTAAAGTTTTGTCCAATCGGCGAAGATAACATCGGTAGAGACAAGCCAGGTACTATCCCATGTTTGCGAACTGATAGATCATCAAATGTCGAACTGGAAAACAATAGTATCGAGAATGGAGATGCTGTTTTTCAAGAATCTGGGCAGTTACAGGAATTAGTAGAAAAGCTATTCAGCTTTAACGGTGATGATACTGAATCACTGGCGTCAAAACAGTCTCGTCCCTCATGTGTCTACTTTGTAACAACACTTATTAGATTTTGTGAAGTCTTAATCACGTCACGGGAACTTATTGGGTCTGTTTGTATCACGAGTAAAACATTCCACGTACACCTTTTCATTGATGATATGCGTGAAAAAAACACGGGAACAAGGGCCTGGATCCAACACAAAATGCGCTACTTTCGAAACAGTATTGACAGTGACCTTCCAAATATATCCCGACAATATCACATGTAGAAAACTCCCATCTTCAGTGGATGTAATCTGCAGATCATCACCGCGTATGAAATCAAAATTAATATTCAAAAAAGCGTTGACAGCCAATCTAAGTGTCTTAATAAACGAAGAAGTTATTGCACGCGTACTTACTGTTATACAGAACAAATTTAAGAAAAATCTCTGCAACTACAGACCAATAGAACAATCGGTTACTCAACAGGTGTTCGATACACAGAAGAAAATACAGAATGCATCATCCATGTCATCACCGTCATGCGAATTGGCTAGACCAGGATTGATTCGGGATAACAATGACCGAAAGCATGTTAAATGTAGTTTCTACGGATTGGTTGCAGATTCATCAGAGCTGAACGGCAACAATAAGATACCTTCTCACCAAAAGTACAGCCAAGAATGCTCAGTGTCAACCAGGGAATGTTTTTCGGAGGAAGAACAAGAATATCCTCAAAATGATGATAACAAAAATAAAAATGATAGATGTGCTGACAATTTTTCTACAGCAGAAAGTGTAGTATTAGACAATACTTCAAGAACACCAGAAGACAATAGTCTTGCATTAAATCCAGAGGTGAATGAGCCGACTTTATTTACAGAAAGTGTTCCTTCAGGAGAACACGAAACCGATGTTCAATCAAACCGACGACACAGTTCACCTGATCGTACACATAATCAAGCCGAATCTTTGGAGAATACTGAGACTATAAATTCTGACGTCACTTCCGAGTCTGACCTCATAGGAACAGCTTCCGGTGGTGCCGACCATTTGATGTACTCCCCTCGCAATCCTATGTACACATCACCAGAGTCGCGCACACTTTCCTTTAGAGCTTGGACAAAACCACAGCACAATACAGATATACTGGTGGAGAGCGGTTTATTCTTCACAGGTAAACATTGGAAATAGGATTTTTTAAAAATGATTTTGATTAATAAAACAGATAAAATGGCAAGGCAAAATTTTAAAGTAAAATTATAAAAATCCACCATTCACAAAGTACATCGCTGCAATGAATTGTTTGATAAGTAATATTACCTTGTATACGTTGAATCAATATGGTTTGTTTCGATTTAAACATATATAAGCATGAAACTTTATTTACATGTTATCTCTCGTGGATTTATATGCAAGTGTTATATATATGTAAAATATATATTTTAGGTGACCATGAAATGTCTTAGTTCCGGATAATGTCAGCCAGTTGTTTATATTTTGGTTCGAATATTAGTTTGCTTTGTTGTTTTTCCGGAATATAAAGAGTTGCCGCCACGAAGCGAGAATGATGGTGTTGTGTTGTCATTTCTCTGGGTAATTCCCCCAACGTATCCCTCGATTGTAACATGGTGGAGAATCCAAACTCAAGGAAACCTCAACTGCCAAGCAAGTGCCTCATCGTTTTATTTTGATTTTACCGTCGAATTGTAATGTGAACTTATTATTTGCGTAAGCACGTGTGTGGCAGGCAGCCGCTGTGACCGTTTGATGTGTGTTATGCCTATGATGTGACTGTATTGCCGTTTCATGTCTTTTTGATTGACACGATTTATACCATTGAGATGCTACCAAATCAGATAGTACGAATATTACAAACCTATGACTTGAGGTTCGATTCCTTACCGTTTAAATACGAGCTCAAGGACGACCAGCATCATTTATCACTTAGTATTGAGTGGGATTTGACAGGTCATGGTGATTCCTGTGATATTACCAAGGTTAAACCGAAATCAAAGTCGCCGTCACAGATCAGGCACGGAAAGCGACGAACCAAGGCATGGAAAAGGCGGAAAGGGATTAAGAGTCATGATCAGGTGGTTATTCCAAAGAGTACAGACGACTCTGGTGTTTCTGTTGAACAGCCAGTTTTACATAGTGTTAGTGTGATGACACAGTGTGACCCTAACCCTGTTAAGCCTATCAGCATTGAGCCTAAACCTGAGGTTATTGCTACATCATGTGTGAAGTCGCCTTCGAGTCATCCAAAGACAGCGCTATTGAATATTGGTAAACCCGTTTGTGAAGGAACGTTAATTGCTCAACCAACAGGTCAACCTTTCAATAATGTGCACCAGATCAACCCTCCAAAAACTATCACAGCTGGATTCGTTCGTGAGGAGAAAGCCAATTCTCTACCGACAAGTCCTAGTGATGATGACTTTGGATGGGACACAAACCCATTTGCTCAACAAATGTCGAGAAAGAGGAACTTGACATCTTCGCAAGTCAATCATGTGACCACTGTTTCGAAACCGTCCAATTTTGACAGTATTGTGAAAAAGTCTGATGATGGGACATGCTCGATCAACTCCAAAGACCTACTAGCATTCTGATAAATAAGTGATTTTATAATTTGACAATATCTCGTTACTGAAGTGATTTAAGTCGGTGTTGTAGACTGTTTATAGATGATACGTTATACATTGTCGAGTAATATTGATAATATTATCCAATGGGAACCCTATAAACAGTGTATATATACGTACTATACAGTTTAGTTTCAGCATACATGTATATATTACAGATTATTGTGTTATGTGGTGCAGAATTGTATCTTAATTAATCTAGTGAGATTATGATGTTTCAGTTTTATATATTATGTAATGATGATGAGTGAGTAACATTTCTATTTGGCATATGGACTTTGTGGAATGACTGAAATTTCAAATGTTGATCTATCATAATCAGATCATTGATTTATAAATAATAACTACATGTATGTACTTTGGGTTTCTAATTCATTTCATGGTTCTTCAAAAAATTTCCCTAGGGTAAAATTTTTGTTTTGGGGGGGGCATGTTATATATATGTAAAATATATATTTTAGGTGACCATGAAATGTCTTAGTTCCGGATAATGTCAGCCAGTTGTTTATATTTTGGTTCAAATATTAGTTTGCTTTGTTGTTTTTCCGGAATATAAAGAGTTGCCGCCACGAAGCGAGAATGATGGTGTTGTGTTGTCATTTTTCTGGGTAATTCCCCCAACGTATCCCTCGATTGTAACACAAGAACTTTACCGACACACATCAATTTTTGTCCGAAAGACGGTCCAATACTTATATCAACATTTTCTGTTAAAAAGAGAATAATAAAGTCCACGTTATGGTCTTAAATGCCCGCCTTACCGACAACTCCGTCATCTGGGTTCAATAACTGGAACATTCTGTTTATTAAGTTTAAGTGTTATTATCTGTAGAATCATGTTATTTATTTGCTTGTGGTTTATTGAACAACGTGATAATTATTCTGAAGTACCATTGTTTTCGAATTGTCACCCGGAATAATTTTTTTTACTTCAGGATAAATTCATTTTACACTGCTAAACCTCCATTTGTAAACAACGACCATGTCAATTTTAGAGTTGTAGGTGTGTCGCTTTAAAAATTTGAAGAAACACGTCATGAACTACTTTTCATCTACTGCGTAGGGCATGTCGGCATTAGTTAAACCAGTCAAATTTTTAGACACCGTAACAGGAATTCGATTTGACGGAACAGAGTATATTGAGAGCTTTGCATTGTCTGTTTACTCTTATGCCCAAGAATATGCCAAGCCATACGACAGTAAATGCCAACTGTGATACGGTCTTATGATACCAGACAAAAGAATTGTTTTATTAGGATATAATTGTCGCGTCTCGAAATTTCAATCAACTAGAATTTGAAAGTCTGTTGCGCATAAACATATTCCTTTATAAATGATATAATGTCACGAGTCGGATGTCAGTTGTGCTCCATGAATAAGGATAAACTTGGATACATCTTTTTGTTATTGAGGTATAAAAAATATAAAAAAAATGGTATCGTACTATAAATGAAGCCTGCAAAAATTCACTTTAATTTCGCTCCATCCGCCAATCAAGGGCGACTATATAAACGGCGACATCACTTTTTACGTTACGGACTGATATTATAAATGTCTAAGCCAATGAAAATGCTTGTTACAGACAAGATAAAATGATTACATATTACACCCCGTTGCTTTGTCATCCAAATGAAAATATATCAATAGGTATGAAAATGTTAAACCTCTCAGTGTCCGTTACATAGAAACACTTTGATTAGATAAACATTTGCGCTTTCATCTTCAGTCACAAATTTGCGACCTCTTTTAATATCTGTTGTCAGTCATCACGTGAGGTGGTATCTGCTTCAGACGTATTTACGTTTCATTTTCACGAATAGCCAACTTTATCACTCCCATAACCTTCAGTTAATTGAAAAGAATTACCAGTTACTTTCTGCTTGAGATCACGTCTAATTGTTATGTTATCAATTGCTTTTGAATAGGTGAGGAGGATATAGTTCGCTGTTTCCATTGTGACATTGGCCTTGCTGAGTGGGACCCGGAAGATGACCCTTGGGTTGAGCATGCGCGTCATAGTCCAGACTGTCCCTTTCTCAAGAGCAGAAAAGATTCTCGAAGTCGGTCATCCGGGTACTTGTCACGTGACTGAACCCGGAAACGAAACCGCCATATTTGTTTGGGGGTAAAGTGGGGTAACGCGGTTGAAGATGCCGAAAAGCTGTTGTGTGTCGGGATGCACTGCAAACAAGAAGAAGAACCCGAATTTCAAGTTCTTCATTATACCGTCCGATAAACTCCGACGATCTAGATGGTTGTCAGCCATCAACAGAGCGTTTTTAAACGCAGACGGAACGATTAATAATGGCAAAGTTTGGTCTCCACCATCAGCACATTGTTACGTATGCTCGGCACATTTCATTTCTGGTGAGGATATTTTTGAATTAATACTATCATCTCCTTTATACACACGTAATTATGCAACGGCGTACATTATATCGGCAATATCATATATTGATATATTTACGTATCTCTAAATGAAGTGATAAAACCTTAACTCAATGCCAGTCTACAGTAGACAGAATGTTTTCTGCACAGCATGTCTACTCGCGATCGTTTCCGGTACGGTGTTATTACAAGTAGTATTGCACAACTCGTCATTTAATAACAAAATTCAAAATAAATTATATAATTTTTAGCTGTACCACTGATGGTCAGGAGATAAATGGCTGAATCATTTAACTGTTTAATACAAGGTTGAATACCAACCTCGCTGTCACCGTTTTGGAAGACTTCTTTTAATTCTTGAAACTATACAGTAAGTTTACAAACTATTATAAGTGGCATCTGAAAATTAATCCCATTACAATCAAGTTTCTTGTGCTTTGGTTGTTTGAAATCATTCCATAACTGTATTTTTTAAATTTCAGGTGAGAAGGTAAATGATCCTCGGCACCCTGATTATGTGCCTTCTGTTTTTCCTCACAATGAAAACAGAGTCTCTGATGCAACATCATCAAAGTCTACAGGAAAGATGGATCGCTATCAAAGGGTCATGAAGAGATCAGCTAACACAAGTTCAGGTGTGTAATAAATTACATGTACCTATCAATAGAATAACTATTGATTTGTTGCATAAATACATGCAGTACAGATTAGTTCCCTAGTTATATTCATATTGTATTATTACAACTCAAAATCATTAAGTGAGTATTTATAAAGAAAAAAATATTGAGAATCACAGTGAAACCAATAATATGGAATGGAAAAAATTCTTAGTATTTCTTTATAAATTCAGCGAGACTTTCCAGTGTTCTGAGACAGTATATTGTGTATCTACAAAGTATGTAATGTTTTTTCCTCTATATTTAGCTACATCACATGTGAGAAAGAGGCTTAAACTGAACAACCTACCCATCCCTGAGTCTGAAAACAACGAGGAGGATGGAAAGATAACTGAACCAGATCATGTTGTAACTGAACCAGATCATATTGATGAACCAACAAACAAGGATGATGAAGAACATGCATATGTGACATTTGAATCCTCAATGTGTCTGGAAGAGAGTGTTGATTTTAATGTTTCGGAATTTGAAACCCCAATGCAACGAGCAATGGAGCCATCAGAGAGAGAAATGCTGTACGCAGAGATTTCCAACTTGAGGCATGAGCGGGATCAGGCACTTGACCAGGTGAAATCTCTTGAGAAACTCTTAAGTGCTTCTTCCCTGTCTTCAGAAAGTGTGGCAGGAAATGATGATGCTTGCAAAAACATGATTGGTATAAGCTGGGGAGCATTTTTGAAAATTTTCCTTTTTCTTAGTACTTTCATGAATGCAACAAACAACAATCTACCATTGAAGGAACAGTTATTCTTAACTCTTATCAAACTACGACACAACTTATCTTTTGATTTCCTTGCTCATGTGGCAAGACAGGGAAATAATTTTTAAAACTATCCCACCTGTGTTTAAGGAGAAATTTCCACGCTTAACTTCAATTATTGATTGTTTTGAAATTTTCATGGAGGCACCTAGAAATTTATTGGCAAGAGCACAGTGTTTCAGTAGCTACAAGAGACATACTACAGTGAAAGTGTTTATCTCTTGCAGTCCGCTAGGTTCTATAAACTTCTTGTCTAAAGCGTGGGGAGGTCGTGTTTCAGATGTACAGATTGTGCGCGACTCAAATTTTATAGATCCAAAATATCATTTGCCAGGTGATCAAATTTTAGCAGATCGTGGTTTTACGCTAGCCGAGGACTTTGCAACAAAATGTTCAGCTGAACTTATAACACCAGCTTTCACGAAAGGAAAAAAACAATTGCCAGCTTCAGAGGTCGAAACATCTAGGAAGATATCTTCTGTGAGAATTCACATTGAACGAGTTATAGGACTAATGAAGAACAGGTTTACCATACTAAAGGGAACCATGCCAGTTAGATGTGTTCAGAGTTTGAAAGATGAAAGTTTGGAGTCTGCTGAATCTAGTTGTGATAAACTGATAACTGTTTGTGCTGCATTAACCAATCTAGGTCAAGGCATTGTGTACAAAGGCTGAGGTATTTTATAACTGTATGATACTATTTAGTTGTACATGTTGGAATATTTCAAATTCTATGGATATTTTTGAAATAATCAGGAGAATGTCTTTGAAGTTAATTTTTGCCAGGATACAAAGTCTATAGTATGCTTAAGCTTTTACAAATAAATATTGTTTCAAAATCTTATATTGTATTATTGATGAACAATTTCAAAAAAATTTTGCAAAACCGTCAACTATCTTGTAATTAACAACAGTTTTGTCACTGGTATGTAAAATAAATTTAAAGTAATTCTTTATTCTTGAGTTACTATTCTTTATCATCAGTGTTTGCTTCTTTCATCTAGTAAAATTATCACGAGAAGACATTATAAATAAAAGGGACCCATATGCCAAGTGTATAGAATGTATCAACACATGGGAATTAGCTAATATAGTTGTTTTATGTGTGTTGGGATTCATCCACCAGACATTTGATGGATATAACTTAAATCGGAGAAAACAATGACAAGTCCAAATTCACACACGTGTATATATATAAATACTTAATTCCATACCTGTCCTATGAGGGGTGATCATGATGGTCCGCAAAGAAAAGAGGACTTAATTGGACTATATAGATAACCTGGTGCGCATGTCAATTATATAATTATAAAGGGAATTTTTGCCCTAGTTTAGAATTTAAATGCTAGAAAAGTAAAAAAACAAATGTGAACTTTAACTGTATTGGTATCCTGGGCAAAATGTCCCTTTAAAACATTATTGTACACACGCATATATAGAAGGAACAGAAAAAAAAAAGACTTTTTAAAATTCAAATGATTCTTTCATCATTCATCTTTTATATATTAACATCAAAAAAATAAATCCAACAAATTGAAGAACATATTCTGCAACTTAAAACATATTGCAACACTATATATATATATGAATATCTAGTACTACTATCACGACAGTGTTTCCAGTGTTTTTTCTGTTCAAGGGACATCTGACCCTTTGGCTGTTTCAACAGAGGGTCAGAGCAAAATTATGAGGGTAAATTTTACCCTGCCTGATAAAATTAAAATTAAGTACATTTTAATAATGTCTGGTCGACAGAGTAGAACAAACACATTTTTGTTGTCTCATGTATATTTTTAATGGTGGCTCATTAAAACATAGTTCATTAATAACAATAAAATTGTCATGAATTGATTCATTCAAGTATGATTTAATTCATTTACTAACTAAGTAACATCAATAATGAATTCTAAATCATAATCAGACGGACAATTTTAATGAATTGATGGCCCTGTATTGGATAATACTGATTTATTTTTTCATGCAGTGTCAATGAAATTTACAGTGTTCAAAGTAACTGAAGTTGATCCAACTTACTAGTCTATTCTACAAGACAGTTTCAAGTTGAAAATTTTATTGCTGCTTTGAATCAAACTTTGATCTGTAGGTAGACAGAAATTTGACACATGCACCCTCACAAAGAGTTTCAACATCCAAATCACTTGTTTGTATCAGAGTTTTGTTTTCAACATTGTCAACTGACAAGCGATTCCTTATAGGACAAATGATTTTATTCTGGACTGAAAATCCTCTCTCACATGGTACAGAGGTTATTGGAATTGTCAGCAGAATTTCAGCTAAAACACAAAATGAAGGGAACACATCTTTGAACTCGTTAACAAGTTTCAGGCAAAACTGTTGTAGAGTTTGTTCTCTATGGTTTCCTTTCAAATATTTGAATTGACTGAAAGACATTCTTAAGTCATTGGCATTGACTTCCCTGACATCACTATAGAAAGTTATTACCCTTTCCAAATTTTCTTCACCATGATCATGAATTTCCTGAACATTTCTTGGAAGCTTTTGTGGGTTAAGAATGGTATTTAGGTCTTTTAAAACAACCATATCTTCATCTGGAAATCTGGCAGAAAACTGAGACTCTAAGTTTTCAAGAAATTTGTCTTTTAAACTCTCAAATGCCCTTTTCTCAACAGCATTGTTCTTTGTCACAGGAATGCCCTTAAACTCAGTGTGTTGACTTAAGCATGTCTTCAGTTCATCAAGCTCAGGTGGGGTTGTAGCTTTAAAACTCTGCAAGTGTTGACGTGTTGATGTGAGCATAACATCCATTTTACCAATATCTATCACATCATGCTGAAAAATTTTGCTAAGGCGAGTGATACTAAATAAAACATCTTTCAGAAAACAGAGTGTGGCTAAAAACTTGTATGTTTGAATAAGAATTTTGATGCCTCTGGCTTTTGCTGACCCTTCACCAGTACCAAATGATGCCTCGTGATCAAGACTTAAGTACAAGACAGACAATGAACTGTGGATTGCTTCAACTGCCTCAAAAACACTTAACCATCTAACCTGAGTTGGTTTCTTAAAACGTTTCACATGGATATTCATTATTTTTGTGAGCTCTTTGATTTTGTTATACCTCACTGCAGAATAACTGTAAAAATTAAATGTTAATCATTGTTTCCTGTACTCTGTCCAGAAATGGGATTTTTTTGCAGCCCAATGTGCTACAAGAGCTAACCTGTGAGCAGCACACCAGATATGTACAATCCTTGGATTGTCTGCTTTCATTTTTACCCCAACTCCTTGAACACGGCCGGTCATCACACTTGCACCGTCTGTACCTATCCCGGAAACTTTACTTATATCAACATTCATGTCATTGAGAAAATCTACAATTGAATTATAAATTGTTTCTGCTTTCCCATCCTTTACTTCAACATTAGCACAGAATACTACTTTAACAGTACCAGAATGCAAAATTTTACAAAAAATAACCAATTTTTTTGTCACTGCAATGTCAAGGCTTTCGTCCACCATAATGCCCAAATACGGAGTGCCAGCCAGCCTCACACGGATTTCCTGTCTGCACACATCTGCAACACACTTTTGCATGCGTGTTGCAGCATCATTAGCTGTATAAATCTTACTGCTACAGGTGAATACTGATGCACCATTTGATAACTGTAATAAGAAAAAAATTATAATTCAAAATCTGTCAATGCAAATTAAAATTTATCTAGAATCTACTTGTCTAAAATTTGATCAATATTATATTTTTTTAAATTCTTGTGGCATGATTACATAAAAGCCAGATGATAAAATATTAACATTGTGTGTGGGGGGGTTATTTTTTTTTAAAATAATCTTTGATCCTGAAATTTTTTACAGTAAAATTATTTTTGTCAACTGCATTAAACTTTCTACTAACTAAAACTTTATTTTATTTATGTCATTTGAAATATTTACAGTAATCACATTGCTGACAGCTGTATTGATTAAAATTAAGTATACCTGTAAATCAATTAGGCTAGAGTAATGTCTGTCTGAAATGTTGTTTTTGGCCATAAATACTGCAGTCTTTAACTGCGCCATAAGGACAGGTTCATATTTTTCGGGGACAATTTTTTTTGCCGCTGCCATATACCTCCGTTCAGACATCGTTTTTTTTTGCCAGTCTGTGCTCATCTGATTCCTCATGTCGAAGTAACGCTGACGGTACGATCTTGCACAGCCTAACGCACAATTCTCATACATTATAAATATATTATCCATGGGCATTTATATATAATTCATTTGGGTCTAGTACTATTCTGTATTCACAACATTGCACAACCTATACACCACATATCTTTGAATCAAAATCGTAAGAGTTATTTCAATTTTTTTGTTATACATATGAGATCATGATCATAAATTAATAGTAATAACAAGTATAATACACAACCTCCTAGCAATATATATAAACAGAACTGTGAATCAAAGTCATAAGAAATATTTTGAATCTTTTGTTATATTGATCATGCAGTTGATCTTATTTGAATAGGTCTATATCTGAGATCATGATTGCAAATTAAAAGTAATAACAAGTATAAAACACAAAATGTTCTGGCATATCATCATCAGTAATTGTGAAATAAAAGAGAAAATTTCACTTTCCATCACTTTTTTACAGGAAAGCATTATTGATTTTGCCAAATATACATTAACACTAGACACTACATATCGAAGTCACTTCATAGTTCACAAGATACACCCGAAATCCCTGGGAATACATAGCAAAACCTTTCACATTATGTCAGAATGTCACAATTTCTGTTTTTTCTTTTGCTGTCTACATTTAGGACAGTACCATGTTTTGGATTTGGGTAGTCTCTTTAACTTCAAGCACGCTGGATGAAACCAGTCATCACATCTATCACATCCAACCATGTCTGCATTGTCCTTCGTGGTTTTACATAAACAGAATGTTTTGTCAGCATCTTTCTGAACTATGTATCCAGTTATGTTGCCAGACTTGTTTACATTGCTGTTTTCAATCTTTCTGGTCAACAACTCTGGTAAAACCACACACTTCCAAAACTGTTCAAGACTTTCAACCATTTCGTCGATAAAGGCATCGTCCCTTCGAATACGGCTAATTACACAATCGTTGGGGCTCCATACCACAAAATCTGTGTATTGACCATCACAAGCGTACATCTGTAGCTGTACTTGTGCAAAGTACTTGTGGTTTCTCTTCACACTGAATGTGTCTGCATCCAGACAGAAAGTTTTGTCCTTTAAAGCCTCCATCAATGTTGTTTGCCTCATGTTGTATGGACATTTAATTTCCAGAAGGCCTTTCCCACAACACGCACAAAACACATGGCCATCTGGTGAAGCCCCAAGGAAAGGTTTACTGAAAGAAATACAAAATCCTGCCTTTGCCACGTTTAAGTTCACATGCTTATGAGATATGTCTTTCAAAAAGATCTCTCCTTTTGGAATAATATCTAGCTCACCGCTGTCTTCCACTTCCATCAGAAACTGATACAGTTTATAAGCATCTTCTTCATGCTGCTTTCCCCAATTCAATGAAGGTACAGTTGGTGATGACGTGTTGGGAATGCATATCTTCTTCAAGAGGGAAAGTGACGGATTTGATGTTGAAGTATGCAGTACCTCCCCTGCAACTGAGGCAGTGATGCGGCCAGATCTCTGATGGTGCCAGGCTAAGGAACTTGATTGGCTCCTAGTAATGTCCTCCACCTTCTTTACTTCATCAACTGTTATTTTGAAATTTTCAATGGTTTTCTCAGATAACTGCAAAAAGTCTTCATCTGACATCATATTGTTTCTTTCATTAAACATGTTCCTCAAAGAGGGTGGTAGTTTATCTTTTACCAGTTTTGGTCCTAGTCCAACAAAAGGCCCCGCATACTCCTTGAAGGCACTAAGTCCAACTAAATTTTCCTCCAGGCTACTTAAAGACTCTAAAAATGTCTGTTGCTCTTCCTCTGTTGATGGTGTAGGTTGAGTCTTAAATTTCTTATTAGTAAGTCTATCCTTAGCTGCCTGTTTATAAAACTTAATGTCCGATATTGGTGCTGGCTGCACATCCTTGGTGAAACACTGGTTCCATAGACACGATTCATCGGTGCAGGTGGACCTTGTATATCCGAAACGGACCGCTGCTTCCATCTTGAACAACAGGGCGCCAATGTGAGAACAGGTCTCTCCGAGTCTACAAAATTTAAAAACAAAATAAACATCAAACAACAAGCTAAAAAAAATGATAAATGACATAGCCGAATCATGGAAAATAAATAATAGGCATTATGTTTCACATTTTATGGATATAATTTATCATTCAGTCTCATTTCTTCACAATTTATTGGTAAATTTTCTACACGTTTCCCTTATGGCCTTAAATATCTTCAATGTTGTTAAGTTACTGAATAATGCAATATGATCATTTTTAACACAGTTATTTGGTCAAGAATCCTGTACGTATAATAGGCATGGCATATTTGCCATTTTATTAATTTTAATATACCAGATATTGAATTATTTTAATTCATTAAGACAACTCATTGAGTTTAAGTATAAACAACACTTATGTAATTTAAAAGACTTCAACTTTTTTAAAACTTGCCCTCTGATCCATCTCTAATTAGTCATAAAACAAATTTACGATGGGACGTACACAGATTACTTACCCAGCCATACAGTCGCAATGGGCAGTGATAACTGGTCTATTTCTCTTTAAAGCAACCCAAGGGTGATGAGGCTCGTCTGTCACTCTCCATGATGGTTTCACATCTGCCTTTGCAATCACATGTCCACAGGTTGTCTTTCTATGAAAAACTGTCTGCACCCATCCAGATACGAAGAACACATGGGCATCAAGGGATCTGTAGTTTTCCATAGCCTCTGATGAATATACACCTGTTAAATAAAGCAAAACAAAAATTAACAACACTAGTGATATAATTTTCTAACCATTTAAGAACCTAATGAATGTGTCATAGAGCTTGAGGCATTTTGCATATTTAAAATGAAGACCTTGAGGACCAATGAACATGTAATTATAAATTCTAAAGTATGAATATTTTTTCTATATATTATTTCTATTTCAACATATGTATGTGTTAAAAATCTTTACATGAACTTGGGTAAAATATAATTAGAAGTGTTTTGCTAATAGAAATGAAATAATGTTAAGGCCAACGCCAATATTGGTATTGTAGTTTATACACGTCAATTCCGGATATTGTTATCCGGTGTATTTTGTATGTTACATTCGCTTGTTGTTTTCCGTTCTCCTGCTCGACCATTAAACCACGAGGTTATATTAGCCTGGGCTGTTTGTGATTTTGTGTTCCATCCACTCAACTGGCGTGGTGGTAGCGATTTACGATCTCACTCCTGACTACAAACAAACTTTGTAAGTACATGTTATACATCGGACACGCTAAACACAGAAGTCATACCGTAGTAAAGTCTACCGAGGATAGCCCAGTCTATTTACAGTACAGTACAGTATAGCTCATCACAATGGCTAACACACACAGAGCACCAAAACAATGGTGTTTAACCAAAATCGAAACAGTGAACTCTTTCGAAAATTGGCGTCAGAACTTATTATATACACTTTCATTAGACCCCAACTTCGCCCCGTTTTTGGTCGACGGTGCCCACTGGTTAAAGAAATCAAAAGCATCCGCTTTCCGTGGATTTGTGAATGATGGTGACGAGGTTCCTCAACGCAATCGTCGGACTCGTGAACAAAAGGTCAACATGTTGGAGTTAATGTTAGGCCAAATAGCCAACTATTGTCCGGTCGTATCTAGAAACACCATTGTTAAGAACTCCATTTCTATTGACCAAATATGGCAAACCATTCGCTTACATTATGGTTTTCAATCAACCGGGGCCCACTTTATTGACTTTTCAAGTATAAAATTAGACCCAAACGAACGACCGGAAGATTTGTACCAACGCCTTATCGCATTTGTTGAGGACAATCTCTTGTGCAAAGATTCCGGCATTAGTCGGGAGGAAGTCACCGAGGACGAAGAACTTTCACCGTCCCTGGAAAATATCGTTGTGTTAACCTGGTTACGTCTGATAAACCCGGATTTACCGAAACTTGTCAAACAGCGTTATGGTACTGAACTCAGATCTCGTACGTTGGCCTCAATCAAGCCAGAAATCTCTCAGGCTTTAGACTCATTGTGTGAAGAATTACAGGCTGGTGAGGACGCTAAAGCTATGCGAGCCGCCGTGTCAAGCTTCCCAAAATCAAAAACTGTTTTTCATGGTGCAAGAAACAAACGCGTTTGTCCGCTTTGCAAGGAAGCTAAGAGGCCACATGACCACTTTCTCAGCAAGTGTACATTTCTTCCGCCTGGTGACAGAAGTTTTATAGCCAAGGCTCGCACAGTCGTCGGTTTAGATGAAAGCGCTACCAACGACGATTCTGATAACCCTGACTCCAACGATGGCCCCGATCTCATACAGCGAGTTGTTATTCGACAATCACCTTACCTGGACACCTTCCATGGTCATATCCCTGTTCGACTTACCATAGATAGTGGTGCGACTGGTAATATGATGAAGGCATCTTGTGCCGAGCTCCTAGGTGCAAAAATAACAGGAAGTACCCAATCCGCACATCAGGCTGATGGATCTTCTTTGCTCAAAGTTATCGGAGAGACCCGTACTCACTTTTCTCGTGATGGGCACGATCTTTTCTTTGAAGGCCTTGTCGTCGATAATCTAGACTCCGATGTATTGGCGGGCATACCTTTCATGGAGAGAAACGACATATCCATACGCCCTTCCAAGCGAGAGGTCATCCTCAAAAACTCCCACGTGTATGTGTATGGTTCTGTAAAAACTTCTGCGGATAGGCATGCAGTGAGACGCGCCTGTGTTCTCCGTGCGCCCACTAGGTCTGTCGTATGGCCTGGTGAGTTCCTGGAAATTGATCTCCCAGAGGAGTTTGCTGGTTCCGATGGCGACGTCTCAGTTGAACCCCACTGTGATTCTGTCGAGAGACACACTCCGGACTGGCCTAAGCCAACAATCGTTAAAAGCATATCAGGGAAAATTCGTTTGCCTAATCTCACAAGTGAGCCTGTCTCTGTGAAAAGGCATGATCACGTTTGCATGGCTCGTACGACCGTCGTACCGGACATCACAACTACTACTGAACCAACGCCCATTGCGCCCAAACAGTCTAAATCTCCCGACCCATCCGACAGTATCCGCCTGGTCAGTCTTGACCCTGACAATATTATGACTGATGCTGTTCGCGCACACTTCCGGAATGTTCTGACGGAATTCAGTGAAGTATTTGATCCCAAAATCAAAGTATACAACGGAGCTGCCGGTGCTTTCAAAGCCCGGGTCAACATGGGACCAGTTTTGCCCCCTCAACGTAAAGGACGCGTCCCACAATACTCCCGAAACCAGCTACAGGAACTGCAAGCCAAGTTTGACGAACTCGAAGACTTGGGTGTCTTCCGCCGACCGGAAGATGTGGACGTCGCCGTAGAATACGTCAATCCTTCTTTTCTTGTGAAAAAACCCCGCGGAGGCTTTCGTTTAGTCACAGCATTTGCTGATGTAGGCAGATACAGTAAGCCACAGCCGTCTCTAATGCCCAATGTTGATGCGACGCTACGACAAATTGCTCAGTGGAAGTACATAATAAGTACAGATCTCAGCCAGGCATTTTACCAAATTCCTCTCTCGAAGGACTCTATGAAGTTTTGTGGCGTTGTCACCCCTTTCAAAGGCGTACGCGTCTACACCCGCACTGCTATGGGTATGCCAGGTTCAGAAACTGCCCTAGAGGAGCTGACTTGTCGTGTCCTTGGCGACCTTGTTGAGCAGGGGAACGTTGCCAAGGTCGCCGATGATTTATACTGTGGTGCTAACTCACTTGACGAACTACTTGCTATATGGAAAGCTGTCCTCAGTGCGTTGCGTCGATGTGGTCTTCGCCTCTCTGCCCACAAAACCGTCATAGCTCCAAAGCAGACAACCATTCTCGGATGGATATGGCGTCTCGGGACTATTCAAGCCAGTCCTCACCGGATAGCTACTTTGTCTTGCTGCCCGCCTCCCACCACTGTCACAGGACTAAGGTCTTTTATTGGTGCATATAAAGTGCTATCCAGAGTCGTGAAACATACCGCTGTCCTACTTTCCGCTCTTGACGATGCCGTCGCTGGACGTGAATCAAAGGAAAAACTACATTGGACTGACGAGCTTCTACATTCTTTCGCGAAAGCCCAGGATGCGTTATCAACAAGTCGTTCCATCACCCTTCCTCGTCCTGATGATCAGTTATGGATTGTGACTGACGGTGCAGTGAAAAACCCAGGACTTGGTGCTACTTTGTACATTTCTCGAGATGGCAACGTGGAAGTTGCTGGGTATTTTAGCGCTAAACTCAGGAAAAACCAAGTTAATTGGCTTCCATGTGAAATCGAGGCGCTATCAATAGCTGCTGCCATCAAACATTTCAGCCCATACCTAATCCAATCTTCGCAAACTCCTTGCGTCCTTACAGACAGTAAACCCTGTGTTCAAGCGTACGGGAAGCTATGTAAAGGAGAATTTTCTGCAAGTCCACGCGTAACAACCTTCCTTTCAACAGCCAGCAGGTATCAAATTTCAATCAGGCATGTCGCAGGATCAGCTATTTTACCATCGGACTTCGCAAGCCGTAACGCTACTGAGTGTTTGGAGCCTACATGTCAAATTTGTTCCTTTGTTGCATCTACATCCAACACGGCTGTCCGCCGTCTCTCGGTTTCTGAAGTACTTGACGGATCAGTTAAACTCCCGTTTACCAGTCGTTCAGCATGGTTATCAATTCAGTCGGAATGCGCGGATCTCCGACGCTCGTGTGCCCACTTGCGTCAAGGTACACGTCCTTCAAAAAAACAAACTAACATACGTGACGTGAAGCGTTACCTCAATGTTGCCACCCTTTCCAGCGATGGCCTTCTCGTGGTACGACGTCATACACCACTCTCTCCCTCTGCCGACTGTGTAGTTGTCCCACGTCAGGTTCTTGACGGACTTCTAACGTCTTTACATATAAAGCTTGATCATCCAACTTCTCATCAGCTCAAGACTGTGGTCAGCGCTATTTTTATGCCTTGGACTTGGATGCCGCCATCAGTCGCGTATCCGACGGGTGCCACCAGTGCGCAGCTCTTAAGAGTGTCCCTGCTTTTGTTAAAGACCAAACCACAAGTGAACCTGCCGACACAGTCGGAAGTTGTTTCGCTGCTGATGTCATTAAAAGGGAACGACAGCTTATTCTTGTCGTCCGCGAATGCGTTACATCCTACACATCTGCTACACTTCTCCCCGATGAACGCCACGACACTCTACGTGAAGGACCTATCCGCCTATGCATCGAACATCACCCTCTAGATGGCCCGTTTGCTATTGTACGAACTGACCCGGCTCCAGGCTTTAAAGCCTTATTAAATGATGACATTCTTCACCAGTATAGGCTTTCGATCGAGGTCGGAAATGCTAAGAACCCTAACAAGAATCCTGTAGCAGAAAAGGCAATTCAGGAGCTTGAATGTGAAATTCTCCGCTTGGAGCCCGGATGCAGAGCAATAACTCCGTTGCTACTCGCGTCGGCTACAGCACGCTTAAATACGAGAATCAGAGGACGTGGTTTATCATCTCGTGAAATGTTGACCCAAAGAGATCAGTTTTTTAACAGACAGATCCCCATTAGCGACCGTGATCTCATCATCCAACAAAACCGATCTCGCATTGAAAACCATGCTCACAGTGAAAAAAGCAAAACCCCTTCTGGTCGTGTACTGCCTACTCCGTTACTCAAAACAGGGGATCTCGTATACCTCTATTCTGACCGCAACAAATCTCGAGCAAGGGATCGATATTTAGTCACCAGCATCGATCACCCATGGTGCAATATTCGAAAATTTGTCGGCAACCAACTTCGCGAAAGTTCGTATCGCGTTCGCCTCAAGGAATGCTACAAAGTTGAATCACACGACAGTGATGTGGTTGTCATCAGTCCGTGTCAGGGTGACAGATGGATTAGTGATGACTGTCCCCAACATGTCGAACATGCTAATCCACCCCAGCAACCGGATATCCCGTCAGTAATATCCCAGCCTCCTGTTCGCGATCAGGACACTAGCACTAGTCCCCCTGATGACGTCAGAGGTGGTGCTGACTCTTCCAATAATCACACATCTCCTGGAAGTGACACTGGTTGTTTCAACGCTACCACTGATAGTGACACTGAAGTTGTTTCACCCACTACTAACTTTAATCAGACTCTCCCGCTCAGTGATGCTCCCAGACGTTCCAGTCGCACAAAGCAGATGCCCACGCGTCTTGCAGACTACGAGTTGTATTAGTTAACTGTTTTAATGGTATATCCTAGACTCCTCTGTTTTCTTTGAAGACCGGTAGTCTTAACTTGTAATTTTGTTTACTCTATTTGAATGATTTTCCATTGCTACCAACCTATAGAAGTGCCATAAACATTGAGAGAACAATGTGAACTCTGATAAGCATATCTTTTGACAAAAGAAAAAAGGGTAGCGCCAATATTGGTATTGTAGTTTATACACGTCAATTCCGGATATTGTTATCCGGTGTATTTTGTATGTTACATTCGCTTGTTGTTTTCCGTTCTCCTGCTCGACCATTAAACCACGAGGTTATATTAGCCTGGGCTGTTTGTGATTTTGTGTTCCATCCACTCAACTGGCGCAAAGTATATATATGTTTGTGAGCGATTCAAATTCCTGTTCCATGATTTTTTGAGAGCAGGTACAAATTGAAGTTATATTGATAATTATGTAAAAGTTCAATGAGTAGTAGTGTGCAGCCAGCTGGGATCAAACCCGTGACCCTCGGCTTACTGGTCCGCCGCTCTTCCAACTGAGCTAAAGGGAAATTCCCCCTAGCCGGAAGTAGAAGGCGACCACACAACTATGTACGGTATTTACAATTAAAACCTGGCCTGCTACACTTATAAACTATATATATGCACAGTACTGGCAGGGGCGTAACTGGTTGCTCTGTTATGTGGATTCACGAGCGCCGCAGGCGAAGCCCCCCGGCGGAAAATCATTATAGCAACTTTGTGATCATTAAGGAAGCTTTCCAGAGAGTAATTTGCTTTATTTCACAGATGTATTTTAACATGTAATTAATTCTATTATTGACGCTCTAGTTTACATTATAAGTCTGGAATACCATCCACTTATATTTTATTGTAAAACACTTCGCTTTGACAAAACATCACTCGACTGAAAACAGGAATAAGCTGATATATAGTATATTTGATACAATGCCAAAAGTTGCACCTCTCTTCAAAAGATTCATCATCTCTTTATTTATTTACTGGTGTTTTTTTAATGATTGCGCTCCGAAATAATTCCGACTGTATATTTGAATTACATATGAAACTGTCTGATAGTTCGCGTCGATGTAATGGACTTTACAACATTATTTTCACTTTTCTGTACAGTCTATGTACTGGTTTGATCTATTTCTGCGACAAGGAGTTATCTTTAAAAAAAATCCATTGTCCGGCCTTTTTTCCCAGCAAACTTATCGAGAATATCTTCGATATCCAATTGCATATGTCTGTACGAATGCAACATGGCTAGTCCAGAGAGGCGGGTAGTCGACATTGTCGACCTGAGGTACGTTTTCACGCGCTGCATCACACTAAAGGATCTTTCTGCCGAAGCAGTTGATACGGGCATCGTCAGCAGAATGACCAAGCATGTGAAAATGTCTGGGTATAACTCGCGGTTTGTTGCCAAGATTGTGGTGAGAAGGTCGACGGGTTTGGGATCATCTGCTACGGACCACTTTGTTCTCCATCGTGAGATCTCTCTACGAAACAATTCCCTGTCACCGCTTAGGTCAGTCTTATACCCCTCGTAGATCTCATCTACGTGTCCTGCTGTCAACTGTCCCAGTAAGCTCGGTATGAGATATTGTGCGAGGAACCGATAATTTGCTGACAGCAGGCGATCTTGCAATTCCATGGTCAGATGATCCATAAATGGTATGTATAACGCCCGTTTCCAATACTCAGAGACTGTCTCCGCAGGTTGGTTAGGTCTGTGTTCTTGTCTGCCGCCGATTCGCGGTCGTGACGGACGAACGTCATGTGGACTGGCGAGGTCAATTGCCTTTTGGTATAGGGCGTCCCAAACATCATCATCCATGCGCTCTGCCCTAAGCTGTGCAATCAACACGCTGGCTTCCTTCGAGGCTTCCACAAGATCGCACTCTTTGCCTTGCAACAATTTGTTGAGTGGTAGAATGCTTTGGATAACAAACTCGACGGCTACTAGCGAGATGATGAAGTCGAATTTTAGGATACTACAGCGGTAGCTTCTGGCTTTTGAGTCGCCCTCGTGCTCAAGTACTTCCAACGAATCAACGATTGTCGAGAAGGCTGACTTGAAGGTGTATAGCGCGTCCGCTCTACTGGCCCATCTGGTTTCGCACAAGTTTTGGAGTTTGGTGCGCTTTGCCATCTCCTCTTTAGCTACGGCATCGTTTTGCAGAGTTTCTTGGAATGCCAAAAGCCTCTTCGCTGAATAATTGAAAGAAAAGCCAATTTGCTGGACAGTATCAAACATATTCCGCACGAGAACTTCCCTACATGCATGTACAATTGCCAGATTCAACGAGTGTGCTTTACAGTGGATGTATATGGCTTCGGGAACTACCTCCTTAATCCTAGCCTGGACACCCCTGTGACGCCCTGACATATTACTAGCCCCATCGTATCCCTGTCCCCTCATTTTATGAATGTTCAATCCAGCATTCCTTTGTCCGTCAATGAATTTCGTCGCAAGTGCCTCGCCAGTTGTTGATTCTGCTGTGACAAAACCGATGAAATCCTCTCGTACCATCTTATCAGACTCGGAATAAAAGCGCACCACCATGGCGATCTGTTCCATTGTAGAAGCATCTGTTGCTTCGTCGGCTAGAAAAGAATAGCACACAGCGTTGTTGCACTTTTCAACTATGTGTTCGCGAATAGCCTGTTCACACAGTCCTATTATTTCATTTTGTATTGCCGGGGATGTGTATTTGGGTGAAGATATGCTCTCTAAATGTGCCTTCAAAAGAGGATCCCTTACTGCACGATCTTTCAAGAGCACCATAAAATTACTGTTTTCGTCATCGTGGCTCCTGAGGGATATATTCTGTCTGCCGCAAAGCATGATGACTTCAATAATGGCTTGAAGGGAATGTCGATTCCTCTTGACAAGAGCAGCATGACCGCTATCCAGCTGACTGAGAACACTAGGTTCTTTACCATTATGGATTCTCATGAACTGATCTGCACTGTTACAGGCTCCGTCATGACATTTACTTATGATATGCCTTTTGATGTATTTCCCCAAATTTGACCATTTCGTCACGGCAGTTGATACTAACGTTTTCTCTCTTGCGTCGACATTGCGAGAGCCAAACAGGAAGCATGGTGCACAGTATACTGAGTCTTCGGACACTGAATACCGAAGCCAATTATAATTTTTCAACCAATCCACGTTGAACTGTCTACGAACACCGTACTCCATTCTGGAAAAGAAACACACTTCCGTTTCACTGGGATATGAAATGATTTAGAAAGACAGACCATGCGTTCCTTCTGCGAATTCGTACCAGTAATACTACATTGGTGGCACCGTCTAATGGAACACAATCGGATCTCAAATAGTTTCTCCTAAGATGGCGACGCCGATGAAAGCTATGCTTCAAATATAAAAACGTGATATTTTTCTTATTAACCTAGCAAAAATTGTAAATTGTTTCATCGGCAATTTAAAGTAGGGCTGTCACAGGTACTGAATTTTGGCCCATGGTACCCGAATTTTAGTACCCCACCCGTACCCGGGTACTCGACAAACATAAATCATATAGTTGTAAGTTAGCTTTCTTTACGTTTAACTTGTTTGTTGTGTGGGGTGACAGGCTTACCGAGGGAGAGTCAAGGCATTGAGTGGAGTATGCTTCAAGAACGATATTGTGGTATCAATTTTTATGCACCAGTCGACAATTTTATAGCTGTATTAATTAGAAAAACACAATATCTAACAAGCTGATATAATGAGTGGGATTTTGTACTACTTTAATAGAAGTTTTACATCGACACAGTCGTGTGGCAACATTTTTCCTATTTTGACAGGTACCCCGTCCCGGGTACACATTTTCGGACCCGGTTACTTCTCCAACCCGGGTACTCGGGTACTCGTAACAGCCCTAATTTAAAGGGACAATTCAGATTCGAAGTTCCGTTATATTGGATCCAATTGGTAAGCCTTAGAAAAAGAACGTACAATATTTCGATTCGGTTCCGCTGGTATGGCGCGTTCCATTATATACAGCGGATTCGTAACGGTACAGTCTGGTACAGATTTGCAAAAAAAACGCACAGCAAGTGTCGTGTTCTTTATGCGCTGTAGGTGTCAATGTAATGTCAAAGAGCACATCTTAAATTTGTTTATAATTGTGAATGTATTACTAAACGTACATCGAACATCGGCCTGGCGATTATAATTTATATACGTGTACGATGTTTCTTTAGTACCTGTACAATCCCAGTTGAATCGTTTTTAATCGTTTTCCCTTTTTTGTTTGCATGTTGTTTGCATACATTCATATTATGATAGCATTCATGGCCAGAAACATGCCGATTTGAATCTTATATCTAAAAACAATGCAAAATTTGGTTGGTTATAAAATATTAAACTGACACATATGATTATAAACCATGAATCCTGCTTGTTCATGCAGGGGTGGCAATCTACTTGTACGTCAACACCTGATATACATGTATCTCTCCACTTCGGTATATGCGATTGTCAAATGAATTTAATATTCACATCAAACATGTTACAATACTAGTGTTAAAATGACAACACTCACGGAGCCCAGACAAACATACATGTAGAATATCCACGTATCATAACATTCCTTTCGTACTATGATTTCTTAGATTACCCGGTGCATTTTCTCTGTAAATATATGCAACGGGTAATCTGTGAAATCAAACATTGTGCGAAAGAAACATAAGTTAACGTTAGTGCTATGGGTTTGTCTGAGTGACAATGTTGTTTTAACATATAATTATAATACATATGTATATCAAGTAGGCTTAATGAGCACAAACACAACATAGAGTATACTGTAGTATATAGAGACCCTTTTAATTCGATACCAGTGTCCTAAATAATTAAGGCAGTTACAGTAGAGAGAAAATTCCTGAAACTTTCATTTTTTAGCTTTCTGAAATGGATGTCCTTTTAGAGGGCACTGGATTCACCACTGATTCGAATTATGGAATAGTGGACTGCTGGCGTTAGGAGTGTTTTAGGATACAGTGCGAGATAAATTGTGAAGTAGGCCTATACGTGATTTTGGTTCCGTTAGGTCTACATCGAGGTATTTTTGAGCAGGTATAAATATTAGACTTGCTCAAGTTCACAGATAGGAAAATACCAGCCTGGCAGTCAGTGTAGTTTAAATTATGCTCTGATTCTATAGAATACCACGTTTCTCATATAGATCGTCTAATAGAAAAAAATTACTACGTACGACATACAAGAAAAATTGTATTAACTAACCTTGTCGGAAAGATGTATGATTTGGTCCATTCCATATCATTTTGCAATATTAGTGCTTTGGTATGGTCATCACAGGCCCCTGTAGCCACCACAGCAATGTCAGGATACTTATAATACAAAGAAGTTGAAACATCCTTCACCTCAGGCACTGTAGGGATTTCATCGCTAGACCTAGAAGGAACCTGCGATTCTGTTTGAATCTTTGGCGCGAAGAAAACTTTAATCTTTGTCTGCGCCATGTTTAAACCGGAAATGGTGTCTTACCATAGCCCAATCACTACCAGAGTTATCGTTCCTTACACTTTCAAGTGAGTATTAGGAACGATAACTCAGGTAGAGATTGATCAGACAGTTCATATGTATACGGCAGAGATTATTTTCATTTTGTTTATTTTAACTTGTTTCTCGCTATTCATTAGAGTCATTTATTATTCTACTTTTCATAAAGTATTCATCTTACCATTTAAATTAACAAAAGTTGTTTTCTTGAAAAAATTGAGTGGATTCACCTGCGTACCTGCGTACAGGCAGTTACGCGCCTGACTGGAAGTAGGAGAAACACTCAATTTTGGAGACAAAAATATTGTAACTATCACATACAGTATAATCTGTATACAAATGTATTTTATTTTTTATTGCATGTGTATTGACTTTTAACATTTATTTATATACTTGGAGGGAGGGGCTATCAAGATTAGATAAAGTGGAAAATGGCCCAACATGTAGACTAGGAAACAACATGCATAATATTTCATTTTGACATAATAAGTAGTTGATATCTTTAAATTTATACACTGTGTCATAATATAGTTATATATGAACCGTTAAACCGACTGAATTTTATAATTATTGTGCTTGAGCTAGGTAGGCCAATGTCATTTATTAAACTGAATCCAGAAACCAATGTGTCAATTATTTAACTTTGTACCGGTGCTTTGATTCATATTTCTGCCGGCGTGCTATATTTATTCACCTGTGGAAGGTGTAGTGTCACGGTTCGTGTGTCACTGTTTGCTTTGTGTGCCAAAAATAGAATTCATACCTTCCAAAATAAACATGTTAAAACAGAGGAAATAACTACTAATACAGCCTTATTCGCGTGTCCTTTTGTTAAGCAGGTGCCCCAGGGTATATCTGTGATTATATATTGACTATTTATTAGCAGTGGTTAAATACTCACGAGGAAATTTGATGAGGTAACTGTAAACATCGTTGTACTGTAATGGCGGCCATTGCTTCGGGTAATTGATCCAGGTGTCAGCGGGGACCTTGTAGGGGCAGATATCTTCACCAATAATATGCAATTTTTCAATATACCGTCCCTTAGCATCTGGGGGTAACTCTTCTTGATATCCGAACGACATGATTAAGAAATATCATAGCTTGACTCAAAAATATGGCAGATGAAAATGGGACGTACGTAATTTAGCAACAATTTCCCCAGCTTACCCCCAAACAAATATGGCGGATTTGTTGCGAAGAATTGTCACGTGACTGTGACGTCATGCCGACATCGAGACATTAACAATATCCAATTGCAGTGGGCACAGGTAATTAGGTACTTCAAATAAAATCCTAGTCATTGCTCTTGTGACTATCTTAAGGAAAATTTGATCAAATTTCATATATAGGTAAAGTCAGAAGAGAATTACTTAAACGCAGTGGCCTCGGAGTTTATTGCAGGATATTTAAGCAGGTATGATTGACATGCAAGGGGATTTGCATTACATGCGATGCCTTGTTATATTTCAATTCTATGTGTATTTTACGATATACCTCACAACATGCCATGAAATCTCCAAGCAAATGTTGAACTTTCTTGTCCTATAATTCCGTGTCGTATAAAACTATTGGAATAGCTATTTCGGAAAAAATATCAAAACAAAGGAATTACCACTCAGCGATGTTATTGTATACATGAAGTATACATACAACGATTATACATATAATGACTATGGATGTATTGCTGTTCTCAGATATACACACCGAAACACCCTCATATGGATACTACTGCTAAAAGGGAAGAATCCTTTAAACCATCCTGGCCACACGACTTTGTTATGCAGACTCCACGTCAGCTAGCTCAGGCTGGATTTTTCTACACAGGTAAAACTCATGAATTTATGCAATAATGTTAAGCAAAACACAATGTTGTAATCATTTCTAGTGAACGTCAGTTTTAATTAAGTAATCTTAGTTTACTTGTTTCATTGAGGCGAAAGGAAGTGAAAATGTAATATAACCTGTAAAAACTGTTACAGTTCTTGCTTTATTCGTTAGATAAATGACAAGATTCGGGGTGGATTCTGTCGACGTTTTATTCCATGCATAGAAGAGGTACAGAAAAAACCCTGTAAATTGAAACAAAGACATACTTTAACTCACGGACACATACACATACTATAGACCTCTACGAGTAAAGGGAAATAACTCCTACAATATTTTATACTATAATTTACGATATAGTGCAAATTACGTAACTCAGAAAAAGTACAATAAATGTTATTTTACTTTCTATATCTATACAAATGACATTTCTTGATATATTTATCCAACTATGATACATACAGGCTAGTTCCGTCTTCATATAAATGTGTTATACGAACTTTGAGAAATAAATGCATAGTTAAATATATGTATAAAAAGTATATTTAACAGTTAATTTGGAATGGTTTAGCTTCTTATTTAAAAACAAGTTAAAGTATTAGATAAAAACTATTTAGCAATTAACCACTTACCCTGCAGCTATGGCGCAGAGGTTCCCTAAACATGGGTCATACCATATCATTGTGTAGTGCTCATATATACGTACTGACTCTTGGAAGTCTCGGGTAGAAGTGCCCAGGTAAATTTGCCGGGTACCCAGGTAAGAAACAGTCAAAGGTCATATCCTACGACTAGACATTGGTCAGTCTACAGTCATGTGTCATAACATGCATACTAATTACATTTACGTAACACACAACACACAAATGCAGAACGAATACAACGTTATACATACATTAAGGTGGCTTGACTCAAAAATATAAAAGAATTTAAAACAATTACATTTATCCTAACCTTATTTAATATCGACAGGATATATTATTCTTATATTACTAAATAACATATATAAGAGCATAAAGTATACCCTGTAGGAAACTAATAATTTTTTGTGAATATGAATAACTGCAATATTGTAAGGTAGATATTTTTTTCACAGAAATTACGAACCGGACAATAGTTTACTTATATTTGTGTATATCTATTTGATTGTTGCTAGTCAAGCCTGCATTATTTCCTCAATTAAAAAACGATTCCGAATCCCACCAAAAATCAAAATAACGTTTATAGTGATGAAATAATTTCTATAAACATGATTTTATGTATATATATTCAGCTTAAAGTAATATAATACAGTATGCTATTTAGATATACTAAGTATATTATAACTTGTCAAAAGAGTATATTATAACATAATTTTCAGGAAGTGTTTGGTAAACGGAAATCGGTATTTATTCATAGAATTTCATAATGATCTTTAATTAATGAAACCCTCATGTCTAGGTGTGACGGACACTGTCCAGTGCCATTACTGTGACGGAGGTCTTTGGGAGTGGGAACCGAACGACGATCCATGGACTGAGCATGCCAGATGGTTTCCGTTCTGTAAATTCGTCATCAAGATCAAAGGCTTGCAGTTTATTCAAAATTCTGCTGTTCCGGAGGTAAAGCTTGATTTGATATTTTATATCCGAGTAACTTGAGATAGCAATTTGTGATAGTAATTTATGCGTATAATTCGTAGTTGGCTAAAACTTTAGTGGCAGCCAAAACTAAATATTAGAACAAAAATATTTAAAAAAAAACAAAACAAAAACAAAAAAACATAAATTGAAATTTATTTCAGATAAGAGTTACACGTGTAATAAGTTTATATTTATAAATTTTGTTATATATTTAGCAGAATGTTCCTGACGGACATGAAGATCTTCCTGCAGCTGTCACACAGAGAACCGGTATGTTTGCTATACTTTTTTCTCATTGAGCCATATATCGCATGCTAGCAGATTCTCATTATGATGCTATGTCTATGTGTATGGAATTCACTGAAATTGACGTTAATACTAAAAGTTAACTCTTTTTTTCCCTTTAGTTTTGTCTTCCTAAAATGATTAATATTATGCAAGCACTGTTTCGTTCTTAATAACTTTCAGATTTCGGAACATCTATATTAAAGATTTTTCAATTAAAAATAACATCATTTAATTTCATATTTCCATTCTTTTTTGGAACAGCAGCTTGTGCACCAACATTTGTGGAAGAATGTAAAAAAAAGGAATGGAAAAATCCATTGTTTTCCGCGGCAAGTGAAAGTGTGCTATCTGTTGGGTACAGTAAATCGACTGTCAAGGACGCCATTATGTTATACATTGAAAGAACAGGTTTGTTAACTTAACATATTGTACTGACTACTTTAAGGAAATAATAAAGATAAATACATCGTCGAAGTTAATTTGTTTGAAAGGGATTATATATTACAGTCAATCATTTAGAAATATCTATTACATTAAATAAACAGATAAAGATAAATAACTGATAATTATATAACGACACAGCATTTAATAAAGTTCTTGTTATAAAGACATAGATTGATTTTCCACTTTTGCGTTCTTTTTCTGGCATTAGGAAGACGGGATTTCAGTGCGAAAGACTTGATGGAAATAGCATTTGAATTAGAAGAGCAAGGAAGAGCGTCGTTTTCTGAAGACATTGGTACGATTCATAATTCACGTTTGTGTTGAAATGTAGACAACACATCAAACTGTATACGTAAAGGTTTGGTTTAGAAATCCGTAATAACATCAAACATGGCAAGATAAGCAAAGGGACCATTTCAGATAGCTGAGAATTTTCACCAAACGTCATCAAAATACAAATGTTCACCAAATGTCATAAAAATACCAATTTTCACCCAACGTCATAAAAATACCAATTTTCACCAAACGTCATAAAAATACCATTATTCACCGAACGTCATGAAAATACCAATTTTCACCAAACGTCATAAATATCAATTTTTTACCGAACGTCATGAGAATACCAATTTTCACCAAACGTCATTAAAATACAAATTTTCACCAAATGTCATATAAACAAGCGACAATTATTTCTTCAAACTATACATGTGTATTTGTTTTATTTATAGATATCGTATCAGACGAGGAAGAATTTCAACTAAGTAAGTAGAACATAATTTCCTGGTAGGTATCGCGGTTATCAATAGGATGATAAGGAGAAGTGTTAAACGATACGTAACGTAAAACATGCATTGGGATTTTTACCTAGTTGTGCATATTGCATTTTGGGACCAATCGGAAAACAACATGGCCGACAGGCAGTCATCTTTGATTTTGTCAATTGAAGTTTGTTATCTCTATTTCTGAGAAAGTATTGAAGGGATCTTTCTCAAATTTCATATGTAGGTTCCCCTTGGTGCCTTGTTATGCATATTGCATTTTGGGACCGATCAGAAAACAACATGGCCGACAGGCAGCCATCTTGGATTTTGACAATTGAAGTTTGTTATCTCTATTTCTGAGGAAGTACTGAAGGGATCTTTCTCAAATTTCATATGTAGGTTCCCTTTGATGCCTAGTTATGCATATTTCATTTTGGGACCAATCGGAAAACAACATGGCCGACAGGCAGCCATCTTGGATTTTGACAATTGGAGTTTGTTAACGCTATTTCTGAGGAAGTACTGAAGGGATCTTTCTCAAATTTTATATGTAGGTTCCCTTTGGTGCCTAGTTATTCATATTGCATTTTGGGACCAATTGGAAAACAAAATGGCCGACAGGCAGCCATCTTGGATTTTGACAATTGAAGTTTGTTATCGCTATTTCTGTGAAAGTACTGAAGGGATCTTTCTCAAATTTCATATGCAGGTTCCTCTTTGTGCCTGGTTATGCATATTGCATTTTGAGACTAATCAGAAAACAACATGGCTGACAGGCAGCCATCTTGGATTCTGACAATTAAAGTTTGTTATCGCTATTTCTGTGAAAGTAATGAAGGGATCTTTCTGAAATTTCATATGCAGGTTCCCCTCAGTGCCTAGTTATGCATATTGCATTTTGAGACCAATCGGAAAACAACATGGCCAACAGGCAGCCATCTTGGATTTTGACAATTGAAATTTGTTATCGCTTTTTCTGTGAAAGAACAGAAGGGATCTTTCTCAAATTTCATATGTAGGTTCCCCTTGATGCCTACTTATGCATATTGCATTTTGAGACCAATAGGAAAACAACATTGCTGACAGGCAGCCATCTTGGATTTTGACAATTAAAATTTGTTATCGCTATTTCTCAGAGAGTAATGAAGGGATCTTTCTGAAATTTCATATGCAGGTTCCCCTCAGTGCCTAGTTATGCATATTGCATTTTGAGACTAATCAGAAAACAACATGGCCGACAGGCAGCCATCTTGGATTTTGACAATTGAAGTTTGTTATCGCTATTTCTCAGAAAGTGATGAAGGGATCTTTTTCAAATTTCGTATGTAGGTTCCCCTCAGTGCCTAGTTATGCATATTGCATTTTGAGACTAATCAGAAAACAACATGGCCGACAGGCAGCCATTTCGGATTTTGACAATTGAAGTTTGTTATCGCTATTTCTGTGAAAGTACTGAAGGGATCTTTTTCAAATTTCATATGTAGGTTCCCCTCAGTGCCTAGTTTTGCATATTGGGACCAATACGAAAACAACATGGCCGACAGACAGCCATTATAGCTAAATCTTAAATTCTGTATATAGGTTCCCCTTGTTTGAAAAGTACTTTACTGTGAATTAATCCCTAAAGGAATAACTTTTTTATATAAAATAAAAGAAACTCGATTAATAATCCGAAATCAGTCATATGTCAAAGGTACATTTTTTTTTATTTATTAATTTCTGATTTTACTATCAAATTTATTGTAACATGTTTAGAAAAGTAAGATCATTAAACATTACACAAGTTATAAAGAGCCATCAAGACAAGATCAATAACCATTTCGGCGGTACTCTGTTCTTGGCATTAATGTGTTTTCGTGACATATATTTAAGGATTGTACCTCATTTTGACTGCGTATACGGTAGTATGCTCGCAGTTGGCAAAAGGCATTTCCTATGGTTAGCGCGCTAGGAAGGGAGATATGTCAATATTTACAAATATGATGGCATTATGGATTAATGTTGATATGTTCAATTAAACTGTATTTCAATTGATTGTGTTGGTTGGTATGTTTACGTTTTTATAAATATTATTTGTTCAATTTTAGCTCCAACGGCCATGAAAATGGAGAATAGATACCTGAAGGAGAAGTTGCTTTGTGTCACATGCAAGGAAAGGGAGAGATGTATGCTCTTCATTCCATGTGGACACAGAATTACATGTGGGATATGTTCTAAAGAACAAAAAATATGCCCAGTTTGTTCGTCGGAAGTAACACGTGCAGTGAAGACATTTTTAGGGTAGTTCTACAGTCGGTTTTTGCGATGTAATTGTCTGATATCTTATCGTCACTGTTTTACCAATGCACTGTTTAATCTTTACTACGATATACGTTAACACCGTCCTTCGAGAACAAACCAAACATGTCAGTTTGATCAATCAAGCGAAGTAACGTTTTTTACCGGTCAAGCTTACAAACTGTTGGGTTTCCAAGTTTCGGACTAAATGTCGTGAATTGTTATCAAATTTCGAACCAAATATTTACATGAAGCACGAAATATGTCTTTTAATGGTTGTTACGTGAATTGGAATACATATCTCTGACGAATTTGCTGATTATTTTTAGACATTATATAAGTGTTTACATATTGTTAACTATAGATGTCAACCAATCTGCATTGATATTAATGATATCATACAATTACTTCGTGAAAAAAAAGAATACTGAAAGTCATTTGGTTCCAGCATCGGTGACATTTTGATCAGAAATGAACACTGTATACACAGTTTCAATCCTGAAGCTTGCTACGCACAAAGCAATATTAATATCGTGGGTTTAGTGCGGAATGCGCATGCGTTGAAATAATGTTATAACCACTATATAGTTGACGCAGAGTTTTTGTACAGGTGGGTTTGTTTCTCAATATTGCGCTGAAAAATAAATCATTTTGTTTTACGATAACAAGTTATACAGATGAAAAGTATATTATTTTTTAGATGTTGGTTAAAGGTTTCAGACATTCTCACTGTTTTGCTGTAAATAGTATAAATGTTCGTTTTATAACCATCCTCAGATTACAATGGATACTCGATGTTTGTATTTCAACTTTCCTGTCTCGTTGATTAAGTGGATCTTAGTGATAATTGTTTTCGTATACAAACATATTGAAGGCGTGGGAAATCGGAACTGCCACGCATTCGTGTGTCACGGTGGAGGTTTCTTACATGCAAATATGTTATAACATTTGTATCTTCAATTAATCATTTACATAAAATAAATGCTATAAAATTTTATACTTTTTTCAAATAAATACAATATTTATCTAGCCATTTACCAGATAATCGTCTGTGCATAAAATACCATGAATACAACCCATCTTATAGCTGTAAATAATTTAATTATTATCTTTCATTTAAGATTTCTAGAGTATCAATATTACAGTTCGGTTTTAAGTCAATAATCAAAAGATCTCCACAATGTATGCGTTTTGTGTAAGTGTTAAATGAATATAAGGGTCCCTGGGAGGATGAGTTTCGTCAATCGATATGAATGTAGTGTCAAAATAATGTTGACGTGAAGATATCGGCAATGTCATGAACAAGACATTTGGATGCTGTATACATTTGGTGGGTTTTGCGGCATAAGATATGAGAATGATTTAATTTTTGAAGAATCGTGTGATTTTCTGTTTTTGTTTTTTTATCATTTTGTAATATATATTCAATATCAGGTTAGATTTTAGTTCATCTCAAAATGACATTTTGATTGCATTAATGGGAGTGTATGCATTCCTTCTTACTCTAAAACAGTGTTGTTAAATACAAATGTACTTTATTTGCTGTACATTTTGTTATCATTGTTACGTGTTCATCATATTTATATGTTACGTGTTCATCATATTTATAACTTATACAAGAAAGTATATTTTGAATACTTTGTATGAAAGGTGATTAAAAAATATTTTTTACTTGTTATTAGTTACTTTGTTGTTTATTTATCTTGTAGATTAAGGTCACAACTTCCATAGAACAAGTACGCAATGATGTCAAAATCCCAAACAATGTTATTGGGTTTTTTTCAATGTCGATTTTGGTTTACTTATTGCCAATGAACAATTCTTTTTTTTTTAATTTCTAATTTTGAAGGCATTTTTATTGCATAAATAATTACAAACCACACACACATACATACATCAATTCCATTATGTTTTTCATACTATCATCTTCACCATCATCATAAACTAGGTCTTTCATCATCATATCATCATCATCATCATTACCATCATCATCATAGTCTTATCATCGTCTCATCATAATAATCATCATCATAATCTAATCATCATTATCATCATCTTTTCATGATCTCATCATAATATCATCATCACATTATCAAACTAATCACCACCACCATCTTATTAACAAACTAATCTTCATATATAATCATCATAATCCTATATCATCATCATCATCATCATCATCATCATCATCATCATCGTCATCAAACAAACATTTTCATCATTGTTTTCAACAAAGATCATCATCATCATCAGCAGCAATAACAATCTTATATCACTATCATCCCTCAACAATCATCATCTTCATACTGCCTAATCATACATACTCATAATCGTGAATATATTGACAGACATACAAAACATACACACATCCTCATACACAGACGCAGAATATACAAACACACACATATTCAGTTTCCTGGTAGCCTGATCAATCATGATTGACCACGCTCCACACTGATTTAGCCAATTACATCTATCATAACCTCTCACAAAAATTCAAAAACAAAAAAACAAGACAACCTACATCACATTCAAACCAATCTCATTCACGTACACATATGAGAGAGAGAGAGAGAGAGAGAGAGAGAGAGAGAGAGAGAGAGAGAGAGAGAGAGAGAGAGAGAGAGAGAGAGAGAGAGAGAGAGAGGGGGGGGGGGGGGGGGCTAGTCAATTCAATGTTAGGAATGGAGAGCACAATATCTGTATTAAGGGTTCTAGACAGAAAAGAAAAGAAAACAATGCCAATGAACAATTCTGTTGTAATATGGAAATTTGGTGAACGCCAATACTGCATTGCTACTATTTTGATGCTTAAACTTTAAAACTGTAATATGTTTACATGTGCACTTAGTTTTGAGAGCAAGTATTACACTAGTGAACGATACACGCCACACAACAGAAAGGCGGTATGTCCACATGAGTTGTGTCCCCTCGACTGTATGCCGGCTAAATAGATCATTTAATGAATTTGACCTCACTAATATCTACGCATTTCGTTTGTTTATAAATATCGACATTCCTGTTTGTTCAGTGAGATCGTTTCTTTGATTGGTTTGAACCTGATATGAGAAAATAAGATAATATTTTATCCCAAATATCTGTTTGGATGTAGGAGCTTGTTTATGTCCTTCGGCCAAATTTATTACAAACAACAAACAGAACATTATGCAAATGAATATAAATATGAACGGTTTAACTAGAAATAATTGTATGCTCGTTTTCCATTGGTATGATGAAAACTGCCAGGAAATTAGTGATATGCATATTATTCTATCAGCAAACCTAATTTTAATATCCCTTACGAATTCCTAAATTGTATATATCCTAGAGAACGATATTTGACTGGTGTTTTCTATTAGGTTTATGCTTACCTTTGTCGATACCTACTGAAGATTGGGGATATTTGATAGTAACAAAAATCACATTTTGTTTTATCTATTCATTTATTTATTCATTTTTTTTTCAAAAGTGTAAACCAGATCAGATTTTAGTCTGATAGATGTGGTAAACGTCATCAACCGACCACAAGTTTAATAGCGATAATGCGATTATGTATACATCTGTACGTTATCCAAAATGATAACGCATTTATTGAGTCATTAATCTTAATGATACACTTTTCAATATGGAAAATGGTCAGTTGCATTCTATATGTTCATAATGATGACCCTGGCAGCGGTTAGATTACAAACAAGCAAAGGGATGAAATTTATACTACTGATTACCATGTGTGACTAGAACTTCATCCGTGGACTAAATTTACATTTTATATATTGGAAGGCTAATGCATGTGGACTTTAATCATTACGTGACAAATAGAATACATGTATATAGAAATTTGGTTTGAAACTATTTGAAGAAATAATATAAAAATTGATTGCAAACTGATTTGAACTCTAGTTTGTGTCCCGTCATATAAACCAGAGACAGGAACACGCTATTTGAAACGCACCTGTAAATAAGAGTTGTTGTTCAAACACTGTCTGAAAGTTACATTTTTCACCTTCATGCTTCAGTCAAATTTCATTTATTCACTTCGAAACTGACCTTTTACGAATATTTGTATGTACACCGGAATTGTTAATGTATAATTATAATGATAAGTATACAATTATATATGATGACGAACCATTGAAACACACATATATATACTGTTACTCTGTTTTTCATGTACTACTTTACCTATATACCCTGTTCCGATTTCAGACATCTATCTATAGTCACCTGTATCATATCTCATTTCTATTTAAAGAACCCCACGTAATTTTGTGCAGATCATGTATCTGATTTAATATATGGGTGTTCATCCACAAACTTAATGTATCTATTTATTTCGACAGGACTGATGGTTCATTGAAATAACACAGATAAATCATTTCCCTGAATTTGAGGAATTTGCGGTTTAAAAGATATTTTTTTTCAAAATAGATGGTTCGTATTAGTTTGAAATTGCAGTGTATGCTTTTAAGTTGATCTTAAAGTTTGTTGGTGTCCTTCGACCAAGTTTATTTCAAAGGGTTAAGTACATATATATTTGAAATACATATGAACAATGGTCAAAAACATTATAGTATCAATATGATGAAAACTGCAAGGAACTTTGTGAAATGATTTTTTCAGATGCTTCTGTTGATATTAAAGTCATGTATAATGAATGCTGAAGAATGCAACAATTTTCATAAAATATCAAATGGTTAAACTATATGTTGTCAATACTAATGCACAAAATGGTACATAGATGTAAACTATTTTTTCTGACAATTCATACGTATTTAAGATATTTTACAATATTAGTATGTATACTATCCCATTAATATACAATCATATCGTTATTTCCCACTTTTCTGTCGGCAAACTGATTTTTTATGAAATTTCTTTCTGCAATTAATATAGTATATGCAAAGGGAAACGTCACTGAAACTCTGTATACTGTATTAGGCTGACGCTCATAGCGCCAGGAATGTGTGTATGAACAACAGACATCTGTTTATAGGCACACGTATTTCCGAACTCCTATTTTGAGAACCTTTGTGATATGTGCGTAGTTGAAGGCAATTTTGTTTTTCCTGGTAACCCTACGATTACGACACATTCACGGGTATGTGACCCACCCATGACCTCCATGTAGGTAAGTAATGTAACATAAGATCTGCATGCTGGTACACGAACATATTTATAAATAAAATTGTCTCATGATCATACTGACATTTGATCACATTGATAGATATACATTTTGTAAGGGTTATCAACTGAAGTTTTACTCTATGACTGATATTATCTCCTATTACAGGTAGGTACACAGCTGCAATGGCAGAAATAGGGAAACCATAACAGCATTTCTGGTAGTAATTAAGTGTTCGTCAACGAAACTTGTACCTACAGTATGTATTCATGTTAAGATGTCTACCTCTCGGAACTTCATCCGGTGTCAAAGACATATCTAGAGTCTATGTATATTATAATTGTGAATTCAAATACAAATTTCTACCTTCCTCTTGATACTCGAGTTCACCGGGTAATGTTTTCTGGCATTGAAGGGTATTTTTCGATCAATTAATGTAAAGCAAGTCTCGATTAACTTTAGATAGAGAAAGCAACTAAACAGCCTTAAGACTAAAAATCAGATATGTGAATGAAAAATATGAGACTACAATTTATGCGTTGTTTGATTTTTTTCGCAGTCTATTTGAAATAAGATATCATAAGTCTACGTGATGGAGTGTAACGAGATAACTTATTTCAATTCGATTAGCTTTTTCATACTCCCGACTTAATGGGTACGGGGACCTGACACAAAATATTCAATTCATTATCAATATATGTATATAGCATATATATTATGTATCAAAATATTGACGGACCGTTGGTTTGGAATTTTGAAAAGACGTTCTGGTAAATGAGTTATTAGTCGTTTCTATATGTCTTTGTGTGTGAGAGTCCGTACGTCCGTCCATATGGTATGGTAGTAAGGTGGTCATCGCAGCTTTAAAATTATGACATCTTTCTAATTTTGTTTTAGCATTAGACTTGTTTGAGTTTCATACATTACAGTATGTTGATTAAGACAGGCTGGACTAAAACTAATTATCAGTCCTTTGTGAGTCATCAATGAAGCATGACAGAATGTATTCGATCGTGATACAGCAATACACTTAACATACTGTGTACTATCTTTCCAAATGTTCCGTTAATGAAGCGATACAATTTCGTCAAATTATAAAGTTGAATTAAAGCCAATTTGCACCACAACCTATTTCTTAATTATATTTAAACAGGTATAAACCGGACGTATGCTGTTGAATAATGAATTCCGATACACGTAAGTGTAAAATGTCTATTTATAGATACCCATACTATACACACAACGTGCTATATAATACGGATACTATGATGTAAGACAACATGTATAGATAACTCAGATTGCGCTTATCTTTTATTAACACGGGTTTCAACATTTTTCTTATCTAAAGTCATATCAATATTCAATTTGATTTTGTGGGACATTGATGGCGCGATAAAAAGATTTAACAATACCTAACAGTTTCTAGTTCTCTGGGGCTATTTATAGCTCCGAGAACTATAGCCAGCGGTCGTAAAATTTGCTGCTTTGCACCTTGTAAACACATTTTAAGCCTAACTGTGCATTTATGACTGTATGTTGTGATGCCAGATTATATGTATTGTGTAGTTGCTGTGTTCATAACAATCACAATATTCGATATCAACCGGAATTATTTAAATTAAAGAAAAAATACGTTTTAATGTTTATTTTTAGTAACAACGGTGAAATTTGAGCTATACCTCCCACTAGGCAGTATCATTTGGCCGAGATTCAGTGCAATTTGTGTATGTTGGTGTTATCTGGACTATTGACAGTATCAATTAATTTTGTCCAGGCAGGTCGTTAACCACTGATCCCTAATATAAGGTATAATTTACACTGAAGGGGAAACACATACGTGTGTCTGTGGTCTACAGTGTAGTGAACGGACAAGTCCTGAATGTGTTTGTGGACAAATGCCTCTGTCTTGGTACATACAAAAGCATTGCTTTATATCATCAAATGATAAGATTTAATTAAAGAATTAATGAAAATACAATACATAAAGTTATATATAGCAAATTTATATAATGTATGTGACATAACGTTATTTATAGCAAATTTATACTACATGTGACATAAAGTTTTAAATAGCAAATTTATTGTATGTGGTTCACATATAATTATTATCACGCATTACAATATTTAATTCTATACTACGAATATTCCATATAATTTGCATCAGAATAATTGTATCACACTTAGAGCATACCATAGTATAATTTGTATACACTATCTGTATTATAATACGTGTTTAGTACAAGATGTGAGTGAAATATATATCTTTAATTAGTACTTAACTGCTAGTATTGTTGTCAAGGGAAATATCAGTTAAATGTGCAAATCAACAGATATCATGCAAGAATGTAAAGTTTAATCTGTCGAAACCAGATATTCATGGTTGGTAAATGGCAATATATGAAATATGAAGGTTGGCATCAAAATATTGTGACGGGGTTCAATCCACAAACAAGTGTTAATACACTATTTACAGTTTATTTCAAAACATTAAGTACATATCCACATTCACCGGAGTGCGCACATCAACAAGTCCTAATCAGAACATCAGAACATCAAAACATACAAAACTTCGTACTATGGTCACCAAATCAGAGATTCCATAACATGTATGTACACCTTAACATAGAAACACCAGCTGACCAAAACATCATTGTCTCCCACTCTCAAGCGACCTAAAAACCTGTTAATCTAAAATTTACTAAATCAACTGCCAGATTACTCTGGGTCTTAATCACACCAGGGCTGTTTAATTGACTTTCCTGACTATGGATATTATTATATATAATCGCTCATGTTACGAAGATAACATCCCTAGGTGACTGATTCAATTTAATGGGGTCGAGACAACCTCAGGGCTCGAAGGGCAGTGCCAAAATGGGTCCATTTAGTAATATACTTACACAATATGGGTCTAGATGCACAGATAATATGCACTTTAGGTAACTTTTGATTTAAATCATTTAAAATGTAGGCTATTTTCTTAAATAACCAGATGAGTTATACAGGTCATCTGGGCCTCTTGCACTATCATGAGATAGGGGAGGAAAATGAGTAAAGAAGCAACGACAAACCCTCGTTGCGCATTAAAACAAATTTGTTTTACGGCTTGTCGATTTCTAAGGCCATTTTGAGCCCCATATGCTCTAAATGAAATTATAATAAATGCTTGATTAATGTTTAATTATAAAAGTATGTATACAATACAAAATTGACAACAATAAATTGAATACTAATACCATGCCCAGAGAACTACGTGGCCTTTGGCCTCTTGTTAAGTATGTGAGAACATAGGCCTCTACATCGGACAGGTATATCCAATCATTCACAGGGTTTTTCACCCGTTTTTCCTTTTTAAAATGCTCTGTCATTCCCTCGGTTGTGCTTTAATCTGTCAACCCCTAGGATATGAGAGGTTACATCAAAACAACAGAGATCGATGACGTCATAAAAGACAAAGACCAAAAGTACACATAAATACAAACTTATAAATAGGGTAATATTAATTTGGAATTGCACAGAACTACATGAATTAAGATTTAGGTTTAATAGACTAATGAGCATATTTTCCTTTATTTTTCCTTCTATAGCATCTGAGCTAGACACTTAGTATATAAGTAAAACAGAAAAATCACTTTTAGAACATTGGTACATATGTTTGCTGACTGTTACAAATCTTAGACTGTCTGTTCTTGTTTGCTGTATATGTACTTTCATACGCTTTCTGATCTCATTGCTTGTCTAGCCAATGTAAAATTCAGAACATTGTTTACAGATCATGTACAATTCATATTCGCTTTGATTTTAAATTTGAATTTATATACTTTCTCGCGCTTTCACAGCTCTTGCTGCTCTTCAGAAAAGTTTATTTTTGAAAGGACAACTTGATTACGTCACAAATAATGTGACGTCACAATGTAATTCGTTCACAAAGCAAGTTTATAAAGATAAAGTGCGTTATTTTTACTATGGTCTGTTGATACTAGGTTTTATATTTTCATTAACTAGTCCTCTTTTTTTCTCTAGTGAAAAAGTATCAGATGAATGTAGTTGATATAAAGGTACTGCATTGAATTGGCCACCAGCATTGTCATGGATATGCTTATTGACATATAAAATACGTAATGAGTGAGTCTTTGTTTGCTGCCTATGTACAGTCATACGAGTTGAGTTCTAAGTTCATTACTAGTTTGACCTATGTAAAAGTCACCAAATGGCATATATCACACACTTTGATTTACATATCGGATTTTACGGTAAATGTAAGCCAATTTTAAAGGTATATCTACTAAATTCAATAAGCATTGGACATGTACCGCACCTGCATGTCTTACATTTGGAAGCCCTGGGGTTAATACTTGAACTGTTAAATTTAGAACATGTCAACATTTGTTAAATTTTTTTAGGATGACGTCTACTATGTAAAATAGTATGTTTTTAAAAAAATTCACATATGAGAACTGTATTGCTTTAGCTCCTCACATCTTGTTTTAATCGCGGGATAAACTTTGAAGTTCCTAAGGTTAATAAAAGTATTTAATTGGTTCTATTTTTTTTGTTTATGTACACGGGATGTAAAAGGTCCCTTTTCAATAGCTTTCTTATACCATATTCTATCACCTCAACCAGATAGCATTGAACTTTAAGATACTGTTTTAACTGACAAAGCCTAATGTCTCGTACTTTCTTCTCGCTGACGATTGTTTTAATCCTCGAAGCAAGTTTGAAAGGAATAATAACTTTCGTATGTTTACTATGATTTGAATAAAAATTAAAGTAATTATGTCAATCAGTGGTTTTGCAATACAAGTCAGTTGTATTGTTGCCCTGACATCATTGTATTGTTGAGAGCACGCGCTATTTGTTATAAACCTTCAACAGTAAAACGACGAGTCTGTAATGATGGAAAAGAATCGATCAAAGAGAGTGAATACTCATTCATTACATGCAAAAGAAGCCAATGCTAAGTCGAAACTATGTCTGTTCTTAATTCACCTGATTATTTTTTCGGACTTGTGCTCGACTATTGTTACATAATAAAATGATTATGTCGTTAAAATAAAAATAAAAATCTAGTGATTAATGCATCCGTCCATTACATTTAAGAGATGCATCAATGATAGTAGTAGTACTGCTCCATTGTGTATCCGTTCATTTCCTTATAATGCATCGTTTACGTTTGTTAGTTCTATATAGTGTATCTGTCCATTTTTTCAGGGGGTACATAATTTATGTTAGTATTACAGCTATATGACGTATCCGTTCATTTAATGTGAGGGACGCATAATTTATGTAAGTGTAACGGCAAAATAACGCACATACACATTGTTTTGCTTTATTTTTCTTACGTTTTGTGATATATTCTTTATAAATGTTGTTATAATTCCAGACAAATATTCGTTTGTTTGTTTTTGTTTTTGTTTTTGTTTACATAGATAGACAATGTATGAATAATTTTGGTTATGTTCTTTATATAGATCACGATGAAATGGTCGTCTCCGTCTTTGCTAACACTGATGTGTAATTTCTTTTTTTATAGATTTTGTGAAAAGCGTATCTTCTGTCAAATTCAGGAAGATGAATATGCATCCTTATAAACGTCCTTATCTCGGCAAGTAAGTACTAACAAAAATGAGCTCCTCATTTGTAATGACCGTTATATGTGGGAATCTTCTGTTAAATTAGTCCTTTTATGAATTGCTTTTACAGTGTATTTCACTCATTGTTGTAAATATGCAATGCTTTTTCAATTTCTTATTTCAATTTTCTTTAAATTTCGACGATAAATGTAATTCAAATTAAATGAAAAAGATCAACGTAATAAAGATATGACAATAGTTGATTTTTCTACGAAATTTTGTTGATAGGAAAACATTTCAAGAAAATGGTGATTCCCATAAAGATAAAGAAGAACAAAGAGGTACAAATTAAAAAATGCATATGAAGAAAGCGTCACTGAAAAATGGCAAAAAGGACTGGCTGAAAACGTTCAGCTTATCAATGAATTTCTCTTCGAAGGGCACCTCCGCAGTTTTGGAAATTAACAACGAATATGATTTCGACGATATATCAAATGCTTCGTCAAGTAAACACAATGATACACGCGGGGCCGTTTTAATTGCTAATCAATATGGTTTACAAAATGATGTTTTTGTCGGAGACATTGATACGAAAAATATAGAACGAGATATCAATGACAGAGAACCAGACGAAAGAGACGAATGGAATCGTAAAGGGTGTGATATCGATCACATAGTACATATGAGCAAAAATCCGTGCCAGATTTCGCTCGGAAAGCCTTGCCATCATGTCATGTCCGTTCAATATTCGAAAGACGAACTGAAACGCACGGATAGGCATAAAAAACCTGGTATGACCAATGCCGTGGTATTGAAGGGGTTTTTACAAGGCGCTTTGACAGATCTGGAAAAGAAAGGATGTTTTAAGCAACCACCAGATCGTCGTAATGTACTTATGCCACAAACTTTTGAATCAAAACTGCCGCAGCTGACACCAATTCCCATATATCCGAACGATAGAAATGAACAAATAAATATCAATCCGTTCTATTCCTTACTGAATAGTTACGGCCAGTGGCCGAATGAATCAGGGATATCTCCATCTCGGTTAGCAGAAGCGGGATTCCATAGCATTGCAGCACATGGTCATTTGGTTGGTTGTCGTTCGTGTAATATACAACTTAGCATTGACGATTTCAACGGAAATGACCCATACACAGTCCATAGACAGATATCACCTACGTGTCCAGCGGTGTATAGGGGGGAATCGATTTCAACATTGGTTCAACAAGAGGCATCAGGTCCTGAGAACGGAATTGATTTCGAAACAGTTAACAATAACTTACATAGACTCCAGCTTGACGCTGCTGCTGAAAACGTTACAAGATATGAACCTGACCAGATGGAAACGATCAATGAAGAACACACACACCTTACCGCACGTAACGACACACAAGCCGATAGTGTACAAGGAGCATCAGCAGCATCAGAAACATCAACATCTAGTCATCCAATAGTTACTTATGAACCACGAAATCCGGGTCAGAGGTCACCAGAGGCTAGACGAGAGTCTTTCAGAAACTGGCTTGGCAGATATCAGGACATCGATAACTTAGTACATTCTGGGTTTTTCTTTACAGGTATGTCATCAAAATATAAATACAAAAACATAAGTTTTTATTATTTATCAGATTATTGTTTTAACAATATGGTATTATTCAATTTTTCAAGGGGAAATGTTGATCAGTTTATTATAATGCATTATCGTTAACTCGCATATGTTACTAAAGCTAACAATTCTCATTAAAACATTATACGCTTTGAGAACACAATTGAGACGTCACTTATAACTCAATCAATAATAACATACATTACATTGCTTCAACCGTCGTTTTAGGGTGAGAAGCTCGAGATTTGCATAATAGATATAATAATCAACATTCATGTTCATGTGATATTGATATTATTTCATTCGTATATTAATTTTTTGTGTAACTGACAAATGTTCTTTCAATCAAAATCAATAAAATTGTACAAAGAATCAATACAAATAAATCTGCATTTTTTTTTTACTTCTACTAGGGGAAGAGGACATAGTCCGTTGTTTCAATTGTGATATTGGCCTGGCAGAATGGGATCCAACTGATGACCCCTGGGTAGAACATGCTCGTCACAGTCCAGACTGTCCCTATCTGAGAGGTCAACGAGATGACCATTTCATCTCAGGCATTCAAAGGAGTTGGGCAGAGGTAATGTTATATGGTTACTTTCGGATGATAAAAACTCGTGAAATTATAGGTTTATATGATTACTTGTGGTACGTTGAGTCTGTTATATTTTTCTTGTGTGACTTTTATTCACTATTGGTACAAATTAATTCATTGTACATTGAATAACATGTACACATGATGTAAAATATATCAAGATCAAATTAACGTCGATAACGTTAATATGTTTTATGTCATAGATATACACACCTAAACATCCCCAAATGAGCCAGGCGAGCACGAGACTCGAGACGTTTGGTCCTACCTGGCCACAAAACTACGTTCTCCAGAGACCAGAACAGTTGGCTGAAGCAGGCTTCTTTTACACAGGTACCCGATAGACGGCTTTTATCTAAAATTGGATAAACGCTTACATTCCGTAGTTCCGTATAAACTGTAATGAATATGTCGTTTCATGACAATAAATGACTAACTTAATGTAATTACATTATTGTATCCCATAACAACACATTTTTTGTTATGACCCCGCAACGCAAGATCACGCGAGATCATACATACGTCTCAATATAGTGTACAGGCAGCATTCAGCTATTTAATGGACCTAAAACAGGTATACAACCATCTTAAGCAATCAATAGTGGCGTAACTAGCAAATGCGTTGTTGTTATGCACATTATTTATAAGTTTTAAGAAGAATTAAATTATATGTAGCATTATACGTCTAAATTCGTGTCGTCACCTATTTATGCATATCTATTGTACCTTTATATAAGTGTGATTTAACCAACAAAGTTTTCATGCAAGCAAGACATCTTAAAAAACAATCTCAGAGCCATGACAGTATTGATGAAAATAATTGATTGTATTTAAATGTTAACATCGGTATTCATCTTTCCATTTCTCTGATTGAATCAAATGCTGATTAATGTTTAATTTTATGTAGATTTGAAATTAAATTTGAATTCAATATTTCAGAAATACACCAGAACTCAACATACTTCGATATTGCACAAAAACGCAACTACAATTGAATATTCTATTGACTTATTTTGATAATTTAACTTTGTTCATGTTACCTCATCAAAGGTACATATACTGTATTCATTGTTTCCTGTCAGTATATAAAACATTATTTGGAATGACGTTTTCGCTGTTGATAAGGCGATATGTAAATTGTTCAAATTCTGCGTCCAGAACGGATTTCATATCATAAGATTTGTTGCCCGAATTTTTAAGCTAGCATACAACTGTATATTTAACATATGAACCCTCAACAGGTGAAATGGACACTGTCCGGTGCCATTACTGTGACGGGGGTCTCCAGGAGTGGGAACCGAACGATGATCCATGGACAGAGCACGCGAAGTGGTTTCCATTCTGTAAATTTGTCCTCAAAGTTAAAGGGTTGTCCTTTGTACAGGCAGCAGCTCTTCCGGAGGTACGTATATTTAACTCGGTATTAGTAAAATCATTAATGCTGCTATTTTGATTTCATTGACATTAATTTGAAAACTAAATGTAATTGAAATATTTTAGGGTAATATATAGATATTACTCAAGCTGTCAGATAACATGGTTAAGATTTCAAAATTGTTTGACCGATATTCAACATTTGAATGTATCCACATTGGATTAAATTGGTATAAAGGACGTACACGTATTACTAAGTTTAAAAGTTTTACTATGGGATGCATTTTGTTCTAGGAAAATGATGGAGAATATGAAAATGCGATCGGAGTGACGTCACAACTTACACGTGGTATGTAGATTTTATAATTGTTATATTATATGAACTCTCAAAAAAAACAAACTTTTAAAGTAAAACTCAGCCTAACATGCGTTTGCAGATAGTGCTTGCAGAAAGAATAAATTTGTTCTACCTGGATTTTTGAAAAGAAACTTTTTATGAGACATTTTATCTTTTAAAAGTATATCCTAATCGTATCATTTAACTGTTTTTAAGGGGTTATATCTCCGGCAAAAACAGGAAAATTGTTAAATATTACGTGTGCTATAACTTTCACAGCAATATATTAGTAATTTTATTATGTTGAAAATTCGAAATAATTCCATTGCTCACACATTTCTCTTATTAGCAAGTTAATGTTTATTAGTTTATTTTTGAACTAACAATTGTTATTAGTTTATTGTAATAAATCATTACTTTCTGTTTTGAATATTTGTATTTGATGAACGTTGTTTGGTTTATTTCCCTAAGCTGAGACTAGCTATGAAGAAAAATGTCGCAAAAAAGAGCAAGAAAATCCTATGTTGTCAGCAGCAGTAGAGAGCATAAAGGAATTTGGTTACCGGAAAAAAATGATAAAGAAAGCAATCCTTGTCCACGTGGAAACATCAGGTAAATTTTATCAAAAATCCTATTACTAATAGTCAATAAGTCACGATGTGATAAGTACGGATCCTATTTTGTGATTCTATATTTTATTGTTATGATAGTAAAAAGATATGCCAAAATTTGTACAGGTTTAGAAATGTGGTATTTAGTTATATTCAATCGTTGCGCAATTGACTATCCAAATACTTAATATGATTTGTTTCCTATAAAGGCAAACGCGAATTCAATGCAAGTGAATTGATGGATATTATATTCAAGCTGGAAGAGAAGGAGTCGTCACTGGAAGAAGATGGATATGGTACAGGTTTCATAATTTCCATCAATTGTTATTTCAAAGATGATAAATAATCATATCTAAGGAAATAACTTTTGCACCATAACTGTTCGTAACCCAACTTATGTATATTGTTATACGGATATGTTGTGATGTTATGTGGTGATAATTTACGTTCTCACACTGTCCTAAAAAGTGCCTGCCTAGATTTCAAGGCTGCCAGTCTGATGATGTAAAAGCCACAGGGGAAAGCATAATAAATATGCTCGTAAAATGTAAAAAAAAAAAAGATAGTGCTGTTGTTTCAATGAATATATATCAATATATCGAGTGATAGAAAAAGTATATCTCAATTGAATGTTTATTTATCATTTCATTTCAGAATCCTGTTCAAGTTCGGATGAAATAAATTTCAGTAAGTATGATAATGTGCTACAGATTATATATTTACCTTTTAAATATATAAAGTTATATACCATAAAACATAGTGGTTTGTGTTCATAGATGTATACAGATAAATTGCTGATAATGGTCTCTTACTTGATGTTTTAATCATCTATTTTACACAGCTCCCAAGGCGATGGCTAAGGAGAATGAATACTTGAAGGCAAAACAGCTATGTGATTTATGCCGGAAACAGGAAAAGTGTATGCTTTTTTTACCATGTGGCCATAGATCCACGTGTGAGCCATGTGGAAAAGGACGGACGACATGCTCAGTCTGTTTCAAGGAGGTGACATCATGCGTGAAGACTTTCCTCGGATAAACCTGCAACAGCACCTTAAAACATTTTGTCAGAGTGAGGATTGGCTATCGGAACATATTGTTAGAGTGAGGATTGACTATCAGAAAAAAAAATGTCAGAGTGAAGATTGACTATCAGAACGTAATGTCAGATTGAAGATTGGCTATCAGAACATATTGTCAGATTGAAGATTGGCTATCAGAAAATATTGTCAGATTGAGGATTGGCTATCAGAACGTATTGTCAGATTGAGGATTGGCTATCAGAACGTATTGTCAGATTGAGGATTGGCTATCAGAACATATTGTCAGATTGAAGATTGGCTATCAGAAAATATTGTCAGAGTGAGGATTGGCTATCGGAACATATTGTTAGAGTGAGGATTGACTATCAGAAAAAAAAAATGTCAGAGTGAAGATTGACTATCAGAACGTAATGTCAGATTGAAGATTGGCTATCAGAACATATTGTCAGATTGAAGATTGGCTATCAGAAAATATTGTCAGATTGAGGATTGGCTATCAGAACGTATTGTCAGATTGAGGATTGGCTATCAGAACGTATTGTCAGATTGAGGATTGGCTATCAGAACATATTGTCAGATTGAAGATTGGCTATCAGAAAATATTGTCAGAGTGAGGATTGGCTATCGGAACATATTGTTAGAGTGAGGATTGACTATCAGAAAAAAAAAATGTCAGAGTGAAGATTGACTATCAGAACGTAATGTCAGATTGAAGATTGGCTATCAGAACATATTGTCAGATTGAAGATTGGCTATCAGAAAATATTGTCAGATTGAGGATTGGCTATCAGAACGTATTGTCAGATTGAGGATTGGCTATCAGAACGTATTGTCAGATTGAGGATTGGCTATCAGAACATATTGTCAGATTGAAGATTGGCTATCAGAAAATATTGTCAGAGTGAGGATTGGCTATCCGAACATATTGTTAGAGTGAGGATTGACTATCAGAAAAAAAATGTCAGAGTGAAGATTGGCTATCAGAACGTAATGTCAGATTGAAGATTGGCTATCAGAGCATATTGTCAGATTGAAGATTGGCTATCCGAAAATATTGTCAGAGTGAGGACTGGCTATCGGAACATATTGTAAGAGTGAGGATTGACTATCAGAAAAAAAAATGTCAGAGTGAAGATTGGCTATCAGAACGTAATGTCTGATTGATGTTCATGTTCTTTTTTTTTTTTGTTATTATCAAGTGTTATTTATGTTATTATTGCATGTGGCATTCTTACTTATGAATTTTATTTGCTTAATTCTTATTTTATCAATTCCGTATTACACATATATTCTCTCCATCTTTTACAAAGAGGTATAGAGCGAGGTAGGTTATATATCTACTGTTTTCACACATTAATATAGGTTATTTGCAATATCCATGCACATTCGTTTTTATTGTTATTTTACAATACATAATTATATGAGTGTACTGAAAATTGTCAACAGGTAAAATAGTTTTAGTTATTTCAAATATTGTAATTACCTATAAGCTCTTAAATATCTACGTAAACACTAAGAAGATATCGATGTACATTTATCTATATATTATATACTAAGTTTTGATTTATTTTCATCTGCCCTTCATTTTGTAATTCTTCGTAACCATCCTTTCGTGGATTTCTTTAATGTGAAATAATTTTTTTCAATTAATATTTTTTCATTTCTGATATGATCCGTATACATTTGTTGTATTACTTCAACATTCAATTTAAAGCATTTTGTTGATAATAACAACCGTAACATTTCATTTCAAAAATATTTAATTGGTTAAACAAAATGATTGAGCGACAAGTGTTGCTTAAATGAGCTCACTCCATGGTTTCCATCATTCTTAAAATAATTCATCATGCTGCATTGCATAATAGTTCAACTTTACTAATGACATTTGGGTAGTTCGTTGAGGGATACAATGATTTGTCTGGATTTAGATGATAATGCCTCTGAAAAGTTACATAATTTCATGTCACACAAGTGTATGCACTTGAAAATGTGATAAATATATTAACTGAATAATGTTGCAAAATATGCCAAGTCAAGTTGAATAAATATATATTTTAATTTTAATTAAATGCACATGGATATACCAAGTTCGTTATTAAATGTATTGCATGATATTTGTGGTATTTGATTGTAAATTATTATTTTTCAACAGAGAAGAATAGACAGTTTATAATCACTTGACTTGATATTTATTTATACACCCCTGCTGTTTTAACCTAGATTTAAATAACTATGAACATATATATTGATTCTAACTTTTCTTTGCATTTGATTTTATTTCCAAACCGTATGGCTATATACTGTTTACATAATTATCGATATGATGTTTGATAATAGGATAATCAGTCAGTACAAGGAACAAATGATCATAATTGCTGATCGTATTCCATACTAGAATACACATCTTGACATGATCCTGTTTGTTAATACACTTATTATTTTCATTCAATTATCGCATGGTATAGAATGGAAATTGCTATTTTGAAAAAAAGGACGAGTTTGGGTTATCGTTACAATCCACCCAAATAAATTATAATCCTTTATTGCCATTCTATGTGAAATTTTCGAATGTTGAAATGTTTCGGGAAAAGTTAAACATGCTTTAAAAAAACAATTTAAAATTTTTTGAATCACTTATTACGTGTATATTAATGTTCTGTTTTTCCTGAGCCATTATTGTTGTTAATGCGACTAAGTACTCTGGTCATAGTGATCAATTTTCTTTAAAACAAAACGACTAGGGTCATGATGTTGGTCTTTGTACTTTCTAGTGATCTATATCTATATTTTAATCTACAATGTATGTTGATGTGAATATTCTGCCTTTGTTTTCTAGATTTGGGACTGGAAAATGTTTGGTATTCTTTGTTGCTTATATTTAAAAAAAGGGTTTCATAATTGTCTGTTTAGCGTTTCTTAAAATTCATCTCAAACATTTTTTTTCATTGATAAAAACGGATATGATAGATGATACATGGTAAATCAGTTTATTGTCGCACAATACCATTTTCAAAAACATATCGTTGTTGTTTTGTTTTGATTTTGTTTTGCTTTTTTTTTTGGTTTTTGTTTTTGTTTTTTGATTTTCGTTTTTTGTTTTTTTGTTGTTGATAACGTTCATATATATACATTTTCCCCGGAAAGAAATATAACCATTCCTTTCAAAATAGAAAAGAACCGCCCCAGATATGTGAAAAGTTTGGTGTTGTGATGCATTTCGAAAACTTCATGTTGTGTCTATGTATGAGTCTATGTATACGGACACAGTCATCCAGCGAATACAATTTTCTTGTGAAATGCTCTCATACATATTTCACGGTCCAATGAGCAAACATGTACAAGTTCATCATTCAAATACACATTTTCTGATGCACAGCGTGTGACGACGTTAATACACAGACTTCTCGTATCGTATTACTTACTCTGACATGGTAATGCACTCTGAATTTATATATATGTTCACCACGACGTCAGATGTCTCGTTCTGATAGAGAGGCTCTGGACAATGACACCGAGAACAATGTACAGTCACAAAAGGAATAATTGTTTTTTTTTCAGTAAAATATACCTCTCTTTGATCGGAAGACACCAGAACTACAACAACAGCTTTTATTCGCAGAAGGAATAATTGTTTTTTGGTGAAACATATCTCTCTTTAATCGAATGAGTTTTAATGCCGCCTTCAAAACATAAGTTATTTACAAACGATCATATTAAGAACAATTACTTGACTTGCGTATAAGTTATATGTATGCCGTAAGCGCACATATGGGACCATTACATTTGAGTGTGAATTTCGTAATAAATGTGCATATTCTCAAGCATGACACTATCTAAAAGGAATATAACTGGCTTTCCACTTAATATTTGGGAGTATCTATAAAAGACACAGGAAGTCTTATTTCAGCGATATACTAATCAAATCACTGTGTAATTGTTAATATCACGGGGCTAATATTTCGCAGTCGTCACAGTCGTACTCAGTTCACAGGTTATAAAAAGGAAACGACTTCGTGTTAAAATTCTGTTAAAAATAATTGCACTCTATATATTCGTTATGTATTTATTTTCAGACTCTATTGAATAACCGCGGATATAACGAAATGTAATCCCCAGAATATAAAAAATATGCATCATATTATCCTTATCTTCGGAGCAGCCACGATTTAATTGTATGACAAACGTGATCTGATTACGAAAATGAAGG